>NW_027673621.1:0-143000 GCF_964194415.1 Vipera berus
AAAAAATCTTGATTTTTAAAAGCTATGAAAAACACCATTTTTAAGGACGAAATTCAACCCCGAATCTCATTCTGGCATCCGTTTTTACATTTGGGTCAAAAAAAATATTCACCTCTTGGGCACAAAAGTCCCTGACTCCGGCATCAGGAATTATCTTCCCCGGACACCAAAAAAATCTTGATTTTTAAAAACTATGAAAAACACCATTTTGAAGGACGAAATTCAACCCCAAATCTAATTCTGGCATCTCTTTTTACATTTGGGTCAAAAAAAATATTCACCTCCTGGGCACAAAAATCCCTGACCCTGGCATCAGGAATTTTCTTCCCCGGACACCAAAAATATCTTGATTTTTAAAAGCAATGAAAAACACCATTTTTAAGAATGAAATTCAACCCCGAATCTCATTCTAGTGTGCGTTTTGACATTTGGGTGGAAAAAAATTTCACCTCCTGGGCACAAAAATCCCTGACTCCGGCATCAGGAATTTTCTTCCCCGGACACCAAAAAATTCTTGATTTTTAAAAGCTATGAAAAACACCATTTTTAAGGACGAAACTCAACCCCGAATCTCATTCTGGCATCCGTTTTTACATTTGGGTCAAAAAAAATATTCACCTCCTGGGCACAAAAATCCCTGACTCCGGCATCAGGAATTTTCTTCCCCGGACACCAAAAAATTCTTGATTTTTAAAAGCTATGAAAAACACTATTTTTAAGGAAGGAATTCAACCCCAAATCTCATTCTGGTGTCCGTTTTTACATTTGTGTCAAAAAAAAAAATTCACCTCCTGGGCACAAAAATCCCTGACTCCGGCATCAGGAATTTTCTTCCCCGGACACCAAAAAAATCTTGAATTTAAAAACTATGAAAAACACCATTTTGAAGGACGAAATTCAACACCAAATCTCATTCTGGTGTCTATTTTTACATTTGGGTGGAAAAAAATTTCACCTCCTGGGCACAAAAATCCCTGACCCTGGAATCAGGAATTTTCTTCCTCGGACACCAAAAAATTCTTGATTTTTAAAAGCTATGAAAAACACCATTTTTAAGAATGAAATTCAACCCCGAATCTCATTCTGGTGTCCATTTTTAGACTTGAGTAAAAAAAAAAAAATTCACCTCCTGGGCACAAAAATCCCTGACTCCGGCATCAGGAATTTTCTTCCCCGGACACCAAAAAAATCTTGAATTTAAAAACTATGAAAAACACCATTTTGAAGGACGAAATTCAACCCCGAATCTAATTCTGGCATCCGTTTTTACATTTGGGTCAAAAAAAAATATTCACCTCTTGGGCACAAAAATCCCTGACCCTGGCATCAGGAAGTTTCTTCCCCGGACACCAAAAAAATCTTGATTTTTATAAACTATGAAACACACCATTTTTAAGAATGAAATTCAACCCCGAATCTCATTCTGGTGTCCGTTTTTAGATTTGGGTCAAAAAAACGTTTTCCCCTCCTGGGCACAAAAATCCCTGACTCCGGCATCACGAATTTTCTTCCCAGGACACCAAAAAAATCTTGATTTTTATTAACTATGAAAAACACCATTTTTAAGGAAGAAATTCAACCCCGAATCTCATTCTGGTGTCCATTTTTACATTTGAGTCAATAAAAAAAATTCACCTCCTGGGCACAAAAATCCCTCACTCCGGCATCAGGAATTTTCTTCCCCGGACACGAAATAAATCTTGATTTTCATAAACTATGAAAAACACCAATTTTAAGGACGAAATTCAACCCCGAATCTCATTCTGGTGTCCGTTTTTAGATTTGAGTAAAAAAAAAACACATTCACCTCCTGGGCACAAAAATCCCTGACCCCGGCATCAGGAATTTTCTTCCCTGCACACCAAAAAAATCTTGATTTTTAAAAGCTATGAAAAACACCATTTTTAAGGACGAAATTCAACCCCGAATCTCATTCTGGCATCCGTTTTTACATTTGGGTCAAAAAAAATATTCACCTCTTGGGCACAAAAGTCCCTGACTCCGGCATCAGGAATTATCTTCCCCGGACACCAAAAAAATCTTGATTTTTAAAAACTATGAAAAACACCATTTTGAAGGACGAAATTCAACCCCAAATCTAATTCTGGCATCTGTTTTTACATTTGGGTCAAAAAAAATATTCACCTCCTGGGCACAAAAATCCCTGACCCTGGCATCAGGAATTTTCTTCCCCGGACACCAAAAATATCTTGATTTTTAAAAGCAATGAAAAACACCATTTTTAAGAATGAAATTCAACCCCGAATCTCATTCTAGTGTGCGTTTTGACATTTGGGTGGAAAAAAATTTCACCTCCTGGGCACAAAAATCCCTGACTCCGGCATCAGGAATTTTCTTCCCCGCACACCAAAAAAATCTTGATTTTTAAATGCTATGAAAAATGACATTTTTAAGGACAAAAAGCAACCCCGAATCTCATTCTGGTGTCCGTTTTTAGATTTGAGTCAGAATTTTTTTTTCACCTCCTGGGCACAAAAATCGGCATAAGGAATTTTCTTACCCAGACACCAAAAAAATCTTGATTTTTAAAAGCTATGAAAACACCATTTTTAAGGATGAAATTCAACCCCGAATCTCATTCTGGTGTCCGTTTTTAGATTTGAGTAAAAAAAAAATCATTCACCTCCTGGGCACAAAAATCCCTGACTCCGGCATCAGGAATTTTCTTCCCCGCACACCAAAAAAATCTTGAATTTAAAATCTATGAAAAACACCATTTTGAAGGACGAAATTCAACCCCGAATCTCATTCTGGTGTCTATTTATACATTTGGATGGAAAAAAAATTTCACCTCCTGGGCACAAAAATCGCCGGGACCTAAAAACCTGGTTGTTTGAATTGTCTGGCCTGGACTGAGGGATTTTAAATTAAATTAAATAAAATTAAAGAAATTTGAAATTTGAAATTTGAAATTTGAAATTTGAAATTTGAAATTTGAAATTTGAAATTTGAAATTTGAAATTTGAAATTTGAAATTTGAAATTTGAAATTTGAAATTTGAAATTTGAAATTTGAAATTTGAAATTTGAAATTTGCCTTGCCTTGCCTTGCCTTGCTTTGCCTTGCCTTGCCTTGCCTTGCCTTGCCTTGCCTTGCCTCCGGCATCAGGAATTTTCTTCCCCGGACACGAAATAAATCTTGATTTTTATAAACTATGAAAAACACCATTTTTAAGGAAGGAATTCAACCCCACATCTCATTCTGGTATCCGTTTTTAGATTTGAGTCAGAAATTATTTTTCAACTCCTGGGCACAAAAATCGGCATCAGGAATTTTCTTCCCCGGACACCAAAAAAATCTTGATTTTTAAAAGCTATGAAAAACATCATTTTTCAGAATGAAATTCAACCCCGAATTTCATTCTGGTGTGCGTTTTTACATTTCGGTGGAAAATAATTTCACCTCCTGGGCACAAAAGTCCCTGACCCCAGCATCAGGAATTTTCTTCCCCGGACACCAAAAAATTCTTGATTTTTAAAAGCTATGAAAAACACCATTTTTAAGCACGAAATTCAACCCCGAATCTCATTCCGGCATCCGTTTATAGATTTGGGTGGGGAAAAAAATTTCACCTCCTGGGCACAAAAATCCCTGACTCCGGCATCAGGAATTTTCTTCCCCGGACACGAAATAAATCTTGATTTTTAAAAGCTATGAAAAACACCATTTTTGAGAATGAAATTCAACCCTGAATCTCATTCTGGTGTCGGTTTTTAGATTTGGGGGTGGGAAAAAATTTCACCTCCTGGGCACAAAAATCCCTGACCCCGGCATCAGGAATTATCTTCCCCGGACACCAAAAAAATCTTGATTTTTATAAACTATGAAAAACAGCATTTTTAAGGAAGAAATTCAACCCCGAATTTCATTCTGGTGTCAGTTTTTACATTTGAGTCAATAAAAAAATTTCACCTCCTGGGCACAAAAATCCCTGACTCCGGCATCAGGCATTTTCTTCCCAACAAAATCTTGATTTTTAAAAATGATGAAAAACACCATTTTTAAGGACAAAATTCAACCCTGAATCTATTCGGGTGTCTGTTTTTACATTTGAGTCAAAAAAATAATTTCACCTCCTGGGCACAAAAATCCCTGACTCCAGTATCAGGAATTTTCTTCCCCGCACACCAAAAAAATCTTGATTTTTAAATGCTATGAAAAATGACATTTTTAAGGACAAAAAGCAACCACGAATCTCATTCTGGTGTCCGTTTTTAGATTTGAGTCAGAAATTTTTTTTCACCTCCTGGGCACAAAAATCGGCATAAGGAATTTTCTTACCCAGACACCAAAAAAATCTTGATTTTTAAAAGCTATGAAAACACCATTTTTAAGGATGAAATTCAACCCCGAATCTCATTCTGGTGTCCGTTTTTAGATTTGAGTAAAAAAAAAACATTCACCTCCTGGGCACAAAAATCCCTGACTCCGGCATCAGGAATTTTCTTCCCCGCACACCAAAAAAATCTTGAATTTAAAATCTATGAAAAACACCATTTTGAAGGACGAAATTCAACCCCGAATCTCATTCTGGTGTCTATTTATACATTTGGATGGAAAAAAAATTTCACCTCCTGGGCACAAAAACCTGGTTGTTTGAATTGTCTGGCCTGGACTGAGGGATTTTAAATTAAATTAAATAAAATTAAAGAAATTTGAAATTTGAAATTTGAAATTTGGAATTTGAAATTTGAAATTTGAAATTTGTAATTTGAAATTTGAAATTTGAAATTTGAAATTTGAAATTTGAAATTTGAAATTTGAAATTTGAAATTTGAAATTTGAAATTTGAAATTTGAAATTTGAAATTTGAAATTTGCCTTGCCTTGCCTTGCCTTGCTTTGCCTTGCCTTGCCTTGCCTTGCCTTGCCTTGCCTTGCCTTGCCTTGCCTTGCCTTGCCTTGCCTTGCCTTGCCTTGCCTTGCCTTGCCTTGCCTTGCCTTGCCTTGCCTCCGGCATCAGGAATTTTCTTCCCCGGACACGAAATAAATCTTGATTTTTATAAACTATGAAAAACACCATTTTTAAGGAAGGAATTCAACCCCACATCTCATTCTGGTATCCGTTTTTAGATTTGAGTCAGAAATTATTTTTCAACTCCTGGGCACAAAAATCGGCATCAGGAATTTTCTTCCCCGGACACCAAAAAAATCTTGATTTTTAAAAGCTATGAAAAACATCATTTTTAAGAATGAAATTCAACCCCGAATTTCATTCTGGTGTGCGTTTTTACATTTCGGTGGAAAATAATTTCACCTCCTGGGCACAAAAGTCCCTGACTCCGGCATCAGGAATTTTCTTCCCCGGGCACCAAAAAAATCTTGATTTTTAAAAGCTATGAAAAACACCATTTTTAAGCACGAAATTCAACCCCGAATCTCATTCTGGTGTCTATTTATACATTTGGGTGGAAAAAAAAATTCACCTCCTGGGCACAAAAATCCCTGACTCCGGCATCAGGAATTTTCTTCCCAACAAAATCTTGATTTTTAAAAATTATGATAAACACCATTTTAAAGGACAAAATTCAACCCTGAATCTCATTCGGGTGTCCGTTTTTAGATTTGATTAAAAAAAAACATTCACCTCCTGGGCACAAAAATCCCTGACTCCAGCATCAGGAATTTTCTTCCCCGCACACCAAAAATATCTTGAATTTAAAATCTATGAAAAACACCATTTTGAAGGACAAAATTCAACCCCGAATCTCATTCCGGCGTCCGTTTATAGATTTGGGTGGGGAAAAAAATTTCACCTCCTGGGCACAAAAATCCCTGACTCCGGCATCAGGAATTTTCTTCCCCGGACACGAAATAAATCTTGATTTTTAAAAGCTATGAAAAACACCATTTTTGAGAATGAAATTCAACCCTGAATCTCATTCTGGTGTCGGTTTTTAGATTTGGGGGTGGGAAAAAATTTCACCTCCTGGGCACAAAAATCCCTGACCCCGGCATCAGGAATTATCTTCCCCGGACACCAAAAAAATCTTCATTTTTAAAAACTATGAAAAACACCATTTTGAAGGACGAAATTCAACCGCAAATCTAATTCTGGCATCCGTTTTTACATTTGGGTCAAAAAAAATATTCACCTCCTGGGCACAAAAATCCCTGACCCCGGCATCAGGAATTTTCTTCCCCGCACACCAAAAAAATCTTGATTTTTAAATGCTATGAAAAATGACATTTTTAAGCACGAAATTCAACCCCGAATCTCATTCCGGCGTCCGTTTATAGATTTGGGTGGGGAAAAAAATTTCACCTCCTGGGCACAAAAATCCCTGACTCCGGCATCAGGAATTTTCTTCCCCGGACACGAAATAAATCTTGATTTTTAAAAGCTATGAAAAACACCATTTTTGAGAATGAAATTCAACCCTGAATCTCATTCTGGTGTCGGTTTTTAGATTTGGGGGTGGGAAAAAATTTCACCTCCTGGGCACAAAAATCCCTGACCCCGGCATCAGGAATTATCTTCCCCGGACACCAAAAAAATCTTCATTTTTAAAAACTATGAAAAACACCATTTTGAAGGACGAAATTCAACCGCAAATCTAATTCTGGCATCCGTTTTTACATTTGGGTCAAAAAAAATATTCACCTCCTGGGCACAAAAATCCCTGACCCCGGCATCAGGAATTTTCTTCCCCGCACACCAAAAAAATCTTGATTTTTAAATGCTATGAAAAATGACATTTTTAAGGACAAAAAGCAACCACGAATCTCATTCTGGTGTCCGTTTTTAGATTTGAGTCAGAATTTTTTTTTCACCTCCTGGGCACAAAAATCGGCATAAGGAATTTTATTACCCAGACACCAAAAATATCTTGATTTTTAAAAGCTATGAAAACACCATTTTTAAGGATGAAATTCAACCCCGAATCTCATTCTGGTGTCCGTTTTTAGATTTGAGTAAAAAAAAACATTCACCTCCTGGGCACAAAAATCCCTGACTCCAGCATCAGGAATTTTCTTCCCCGCACACCAAAAATATCTTGAATTTAAAATCTATGAAAAACACCATTTTGAAGGACAAAATTCAACCCCGAATCTCATTCTGGTGTCTATTTATACATTTGGGTGGAAAAAAAAATTCACCTCCTGGGCACAAAAATCCCTGACTCCGGCATCAGGAATTTTCTTCCCAACAAAATCTTGATTTTTAAAAATTATGATAAACACCATTTTAAAGGACAAAATTCAACCCTGAATCTCATTCGGGTGTCCGTTTTTAGATTTGAGTAAAAAAAACATTCACCTCCTGGGCACAAAAATCCCTGACTCCAGCATCAGGAATTTTCTTCCCCGCACACCAAAAATATCTTGAATTTAAAATCTATGAAAAACACCATTTTGAAGGACAAAATTCAACCCCGAATCTCATTCTGGTGTCTATTTATACATTTGGGTGGGAAAAAAAATTCACCTCCTGGGCACAAAAATCGCCGGGACTTAAAAACCTGGTTGTTTGAATTGTCTGGCCTGAACTGAGGGATTTTAAATTAAATTAAATTTTTGAAATTTGAAATTTGAAATTTGAAATTTGCCTTGCCTTGCCTTGCCTTGCCTTGCCTTGCCTTGCCTTGCCTTTGGCATCAGGAATTTTCTTCCCCGGACACCAAAAAATTCTTAATTTTTAAAAGCTATGAAAAACACCATTTTTAAGAATGAAATTCAACCCCGAATCTAATTCTAGTGTGCGTTTTTACATTTGGGTGGAAAAAAATTTCACCTCCTGGGCACAAAAATCCCTGACTCCGGCATCAGGAATTTTCTTCCCAACAAAATCTTGATTTTTAAAAATTATGATAAACACCATTTTAAAGGACAAAATTCAACCCTGAATCTCATTCGGCTGTCTGTTTTTACATTTGAGTCAAAAAAAATTTTTCACCTCCTGGGCACAAAAATCCCTGACTCCGGCATCAGGAATTTTCTTCCCCGGACACGAAATAAATCTTGATTTTTAAAAGCTATGAAAAACACCATTTTTGAGAATGAAATTCAACCCTGAATCTCATTCTGGTGTCGGTTTTTAGATTTGGGGGTGGGAAAAAATTTCACCTCCTGGGCACAAAAATCCCTGACTCCGGCATCAGGAATTTTCTTCCCGGGACACCAAAAAATTCTTGATTTTTAAAAGCTATGAAAAACATCATTTTTAAGAGTGAAATTCAACCCCGAATCTCATTCTGGTGTGCGTTTTTACATTTGGGTGGAAAATAATTTCACCTCCTGGGCAGAAAAGTCCCTGACTCCGGCATCAGGAATTTTCTTCCCCGGACACCAAAAAATTCTTGATTTTTAAAAGCTATGAAAAACACCATTTTTAAGCACGAAATTCAACCCCGAATCTCATTCCGGCGTCTGTTTATAGATTTGGGTGGGGAAAAAAAATTCACCTCCTGGGCACAAAACTCTCTGACCCCAGCATCAGGAATTTTCTTCCCCGGACACCAAAAAATTCTTGATTTTTAAAAGCTATGAAAAACACCATTTTTAAGCACGAAATTCAACCCCGAATCTCATTCCGGCGTCTGTTTATAGATTTGGGTGGGGAAAAAAAATTCACCTCCTGGGCACAAAACTCTCTGACCCCAGCATCAGGAATTTTCTTCCCCGGACACCAAAAAATTCTTGATTTTTAAAAGCTATGAAAAACACCATTTTTAAGCACGAAATTCAACCCCGAATCTCATTCCGGCGTCCGTTTATAGATTTGGGTGGGGAAAAAAATTTCACCTCCTGGGCACAAAAATCCCTGACCCTGGAATCAGGAATTTTCTTCCCCGCACACCAAAAAAATCTTGATTTTTACAAACTATGAAAAACACCATTTTTAAGAATGAAATTCAACCCCGAATCTCATTCTGGTGTCCGTTTTTACATTTGAGTCAAAAAAAATATTCACCTCTTGGGCACAAAAATCCCTGACCCTGGCATCAGGAAGTTTCTTCTCCGGACACCAAAAAAATCTTGATTTTTATAAACTATGAAAAACACCATTTTTAAGGAAGAAATTCAACCCCGAATCTCATTCTGGTGTCCGTTTTTAGATTTGAGAAAAAAAAACATTCACCTCCTAGGCACAAAAGTCCCTGATCCCCGGCATCAGGAATTTTCTTCCTCGGACAACAAAAAATTCTTGATTTTTAAAACTATGAAAAACACCATTTTTAAGAATGAAATTCAACCCCGAATCTCATTCTGGTGTGCGTTTTTACATTTGGGTGGAAAATAATTTCACCTCCTGGGCACAAAAATCCCTGACTCCGGCATCAGGAATTTTCTTCCTCGGACACCAAAAAATTATTGATTTTTAAAAGCTATGAAAAACACCATTTTTAAGGACGAAATTCAACCACGAATCTCATTCTGGTGTGCGTTTTTACATTTGAGTAAAAAAAAAAAACATTCACCTCCTGGGCACAAAAATCCCTGACCCCGGCATCAGGAATTTTCTTCCCTGCACACCAAAAAAATCTTGATTTTTAAAAGCTATGAAAAACACCATTTTTAAGAATGAAATTCAACCCCGAATCTAATTCTGGCATCCGTTTTTACATTTGGGTCAAAAAAAATATTCACCTCTTGGGCACAAAAGTCCCTGACACCCGGCAACAGGAATTTTCTTCCCCGGACACCAAAAAATTCTTGATTTTTAAAAGCTATGAAAAACACCATTTTCAAGGACGAAATTCAACCCCGAATCTAATTCTGGCATCCGTTTCTACATTTGGGTCAAAAAAAATATTCACCTCTTGGGCACAAAAATCCCTGACCCTGGCATCAGGAAGTTTCTTCCCCGGACACCAAAAAAATCTTGATTTTTATAAACTATGAAAAACACCATTTTTTAGAATGAAATTCAACCCCGAATCTCATTCTGGTGTCTGTTTTTAGATTTGGGTCAAAAAAACTTTTTCCCCTCTTGGGCACAAAAATCCCTGACTCCAGCATCAGGAATTTTCTTCCCCGGACACCAAAAAAATCTTGAATTTAAAAACTATGAAAAACACCATTTTAAAGGACGAAATTAAACCCCGAATCTCATTCTGGTGTCTATTTATACATTTGGGTGGAAAAAAAATTTCACCTTTTGGGCACAAAAATCGCCGGGACTTAAAAACCTGGTTGTTTGAATTGTCTGGCCTGGACTGATGGAAATTAAATTAAATTAAATTAAATAAATTTGAAATTTGAAATTTGAAATTTGAAATTTGAAATTTGAAATTTGAAATTTGAAATTTGAAATTTGAAATTTGAAATTTGAAATTTGAAATTTGAAATTTGAAATTTGAAATTTGAAATTTGAAATTTGAAATTTGAAATTTGAAATTTGAAATTTGAAATTTGAAATTTGAAATTTGAAATTTGAAATTTGCCTTGCCTTGCCTTGCTTTGCCTTGCCTTGCCTTCGGCATCAGGAATTTTCTTCCCCGGACACAAAAAAATTCTTAATTTTTAAAAGCTATGAAAAACACCATTTTTAAGAATGAAATTCAACCCCGAATCTCATTCTAGTGTGCATTTTTACATTTGGATGGAAAAACATTTCACCTCCTGGGCCCAAAAATCCCTGACTCCGGCATCAGGAATTTTCTTCCCAACAAAATCTTGATTTTTAAAAATTATGATAAACACCATTTTTAAGGAAGAAATTCAACCCCGAATCTCATTCTGGTGTCCGTTTTTACATTTGGGTGGAAAAAAAATTTCACCTCCTGGGCACAAAAATCCCTGACTCCGGCATCAGGAATTTTCTTCCCCGGACACCAAAAAATTCTTAATTTTTAAAAGCTATGAAAAACACCATTTTTAAGAATGAAATTCAACCCCGAATCTCATTCTAGTGTGCGTTTTTACATTTGGGTGGAAAAACATTTCACCTCCTGGGCCCAAAAATCCCTGACTCCGGCATCAGGAATTTTCTTCCCAACAAAATCTTGATTTTTAAAAATTATGATAAACACCATTTTTAAGGAAGAAATTCAACCCCGAATCTCATTCTGGTGTCCGTTTTTACATTTGGGTGGAAAAAAAAATTTCACCTCCTGGGCACAAAAATCCCTGACCCTGGCATCAGGAATTTTCTTCCCCGGACACCAAAAAAATCTTGATTTTTAAAAGCTATGAAAAACACCATTTTTAAGCATGAAATTCAACCCCGAATCTCATTCCAGCGTCCGTTTATAGATTTGAGTGGAAAAAAAAATTCACCTTCTGGGCACAAAAATCCCTGACCCTGGCATCAGGAATTTTCTTCCGAACAAAATCTTGATTTTTAAAAATTATGATAAACACGATTTTTAAGGAAGAAATTCAACCCCGAATCTCATTCTGGTGTCCGTTTTTCATTTGGGTGGAAAAAAAAATTTCACCTCCTGGGCACAAAAATCCCTGACTCCGGCATCAGGAATTTTCTTCCCGGGACACCAAAAAATTCTTAATTTTTAAAAGCTATGAAAAACACCATTTTTATTATTGAAATTCAACCCCGAATCTCATTCTAGTGTGCGTTTTTACATTTGGGTGGAAAAACATTTCACCTCCTGGGCCCAAAAATCCCTGACTCCGGCATCAGGAATTTTCTTCCCAACAAAATCTTGATTTTTAAAAATTATGATAAACACCATTTTTAAGGAAGAAATTCAACCCCGAATCTCATTCTGGTGTCCGTTTTTACATTTGGGTGGAAAAAAAATTTCACCTCCTGGGCACAAAAATCCCTGACTCCGGCATCAGGAATTTTCTTCCCCGGACACCAAAAAATTCTTAATTTTTAAAAGCTATGAAAAACACCATTTTTAAGAATGAAATTCAACCCCGAATCTCATTCTAGTGTGCGTTTTTACATTTGGGTGGAAAAACATTTCACCTCCTGGGCCCAAAAATCCCTGACTCCGGCATCAGGAATTTTCTTCCCAACAAAATCTTGATTTTTAAAAATTATGATAAACACCATTTTTAAGGAAGAAATTCAACCCCGAATCTCATTCTGGTGTCCGTTTTTACATTTGGGTGGAAAAAAAAATTTCACCTCCTGGGCACAAAAATCCCTGACTCCGGCATCAGGAATTTTCTTCCCGGGACACCAAAAAATTCTTGATTTTTAAAAGCTATGAAAAACACCATTTTGAAGGAGGACATTCAACCCCGAATCTCATTCTGGTGCCTATTTATACATTTGGGTGGAAAAAAAATTTCACCTCCAGGGCACAAAAATCGCCGGGACTTAAAAACCTGGTTGTTTGAATTGTCTGGCCTGGACTGAGGGATTTTAAATTAAATTAAATTAAATTGAAGAAATTTATAATTTGAAATTTGAAATTTGAAATTTGAAATTTGAAATTTGAAATTTGAAATTTGAAATTTGAAATTTGAAATTTGAAATTTGAAATTTGAAATTTGAAATTTCAAATTTGAAATTTCAAATTTGAAATAATTTGAAATTTGAAATTTGAAATTTGAAATTTGAAATTTGAAATTTGAAATTTGAAATTTGAAATTTGAAATTTGAAATTTGAAATTTGAAATTTGAAATTTGAAATTTGCCTTGCCTTGCCTTGCTTTGCCTTGCCTTGCCTTCGGCATCAGGAATTTTCTTCCCCGGACACAAAAAAATTCTTAATTTTTAAAAGCTATGAAAAACACCATTTTTAAGAATGAAATTCAACCCCGAATCTCATTCTAGTGTGCGTTTTTACATTTGGGTGGAAAAACATTTCACCTCCTGGGCCCAAAAATCCCTGACTCCGGCATCAGGAATTTTCTTCCCAACAAAATCTTGATTTTTAAAAATTATGATAAACACCATTTTTAAGGAAGAAATTCAACCCCGAATCTCATTCTGGTGTCCGTTTTTACATTTGGGTGGAAAAAAAATTTCACCTCCTGGGCACAAAAATCCCTGACTCCGGCATCAGGAATTTTCTTCCCCGGACACCAAAAAATTCTTAATTTTTAAAAGCTATGAAAAACACCATTTTTAAGAATGAAATTCAACCCCGAATCTCATTCTAGTGTGCGTTTTTACATTTGGGTGGAAAAACATTTCACCTCCTGGGCCCAAAAATCCCTGACTCCGGCATCAGGAATTTTCTTCCCAACAAAATCTTGATTTTTAAAAATTATGATAAACACCATTTTTAAGGAAGAAATTCAACCCCGAATCTCATTCTGGTGTCCGTTTTTACATTTGGGTGGAAAAAAAAATTTCACCTCCTGGGCACAAAAATCCCTGACTCCGGCATCAGGAATTTTCTTCCCGGGACACCAAAAAATTCTTGATTTTAAAAGCTATGAAAAACACCATTTTGTAGGAGGACATTCAACCCCGAATCTCATTCTGGTGCCTATTTATACATTTGGGTGGAAAAAAAATTTCACCTCCAGGGCACAAAAATCGCCGGGACTTAAAAACCTGGTTGTTTGAATTGTCTGGCCTGGACTGAGGGATTTTAAATTAAATTAAATTAAATTGAAGAAATTTGAAATTTGAAATTTGAAATTTGAAATTTGAAATTTGAAATTTGAAATTTGAAATTTGAAATTTGAAATTTGAAATTTGAAATTTGAAATTTGAAATTTGAAATTTGAAATTTGAAATTTGAAATTTGAAATTTAAAATTTGAAATTTGAAATTTGAAATTTGAAATTTGAAATTTGAAATTTGAAATTTGAAATTTGAAATTTGAAATTTGAAATTTGAAATTTGCCTTGCCTTGCCTTGCTTTGCCTTGCCTTGCCTTCGGCATCAGGAATTCTCTTCCCCGGACACAAAAAAATTCTTAATTTTTAAAAGCTATGAAAAACACCATTTTTAAGAATGAAATTCAACCCCGAATCTCATTCTAGTGTGCATTTTTACATTTGGATGGAAAAACATTTCACCTCCTGGGCCCAAAAATCCCTGACTCCGGCATCAGGAATTTTCTTCCCAACAAAATCTTGATTTTTAAAAATTATGATAAACACCATTTTTAAGGAAGAAATTCAACCCCGAATCTCATTCTGGTGTCCGTTTTTACATTTGGGTGGAAAAAAAATTTCACCTCCTGGGCACAAAAATCCCTGACTCCGGCATCAGGAATTTTCTTCCCCGGACACCAAAAAATTCTTAATTTTTAAAAGCTATGAAAAACACCATTTTTAAGAATGAAATTCAACCCCGAATCTCATTCTAGTGTGCGTTTTTACATTTGGGTGGAAAAACATTTCACCTCCTGGGCCCAAAAATCCCTGACTCCGGCATCAGGAATTTTCTTCCCAACAAAATCTTGATTTTTAAAAATTATGATAAACACCATTTTTAAGGAAGAAATTCAACCCCGAATCTCATTCTGGTGTCCGTTTTTACATTTGGGTGGAAAAAAAAATTTCACCTCCTGGGCACAAAAATCCCTGACTCCGGCATCAGGAATTTTCTTCCCGGGACACCAAAAAATTCTTGATTTTTAAAAACTATGAAAAACACCATTTTGAAGGACGAAATTCAACCCCAAATCTAATTCTGGCATCTGTTTTTACATTTGGGTCAAAAAAAATATTCACCTCCTGGGCACAAAAATCCCTGACCCTGGCATCAGGAATTTTCTTCCCCGGACACCAAAAAAATCTTGATTTTTAAAAGCTATGAAAAACACCATTTTTAAGCATGAAATTCAACCCCGAATCTCATTCCGGCGTCCGTTTATAGATTTGAGTGGAAAAAAAAATTCACCTTCTGGGCACAAAAATCCCTGACCCTGGCATCAGGAATTTTCTTCCGAACAAAATCTTGATTTTTAAAAATTATGATAAACACGATTTTTAAGGAAGAAATTCAACCCCGAATCTCATTCTGGTGTCCGTTTTTCATTTGGGTGGAAAAAAAAATTTCACCTCCTGGGCACAAAAATCCCTGACTCCGGCATCAGGAATTTTCTTCCCGGGACACCAAAAAATTCTTAATTTTTAAAAGCTATGAAAAACACCATTTTTAAGAATGAAATTCAACCCCGAATCTCATTCTAGTGTGCGTTTTTACATTTGGGTGGAAAAACATTTCACCTCCTGGGCCCAAAAATCCCTGACTCCGGCATCAGGAATTTTCTTCCCAACAAAATCTTGATTTTTAAAAATTATGATAAACACCATTTTTAAGGAAGAAATTCAACCCCGAATCTCATTCTGGTGTCCGTTTTTACATTTGGGTGGAAAAAAAATTTCACCTCCTGGGCACAAAAATCCCTGACTCCGGCATCAGGAATTTTCTTCCCCGGACACCAAAAAATTCTTAATTTTTAAAAGCTATGAAAAACACCATTTTTAAGAATGAAATTCAACCCCGAATCTCATTCTAGTGTGCGTTTTTACATTTGGGTGGAAAAACATTTCACCTCCTGGGCCCAAAAATCCCTGACTCCGGCATCAGGAATTTTCTTCCCAACAAAATCTTGATTTTTAAAAATTATGATAAACACCATTTTTAAGGAAGAAATTCAACCCCGAATCTCATTCTGGTGTCCGTTTTTACATTTGGGTGGAAAAAAAAATTTCACCTCCTGGGCACAAAAATCCCTGACTCCGGCATCAGGAATTTTCTTCCCGGGACACCAAAAAATTCTTGATTTTTAAAAGCTATGAAAAACACCATTTTGAAGGAGGACATTCAACCCCGAATCTCATTCTGGTGCCTATTTATACATTTGGGTGGAAAAAAAATTTCACCTCCAGGGCACAAAAATCGCCGGGACTTAAAAACCTGGTTGTTTGAATTGTCTGGCCTGGACTGAGGGATTTTAAATTAAATTAAATTAAATTGAAGAAATTTATAATTTGAAATTTGAAATTTGAAATTTGAAATTTGAAATTTGAAATTTGAAATTTGAAATTTGAAATTTGAAATTTGAAATTTGAAATTTGAAATTTGAAATTTGAAATAATTTGAAATTTGAAATTTGAAATTTGAAATTTGAAATTTGAAATTTGAAATTTGAAATTTGAAATTTGAAATTTGAAATTTGAAATTTGAAATTTGAAATTTGAAATTTGAAATTTGAAATTTGAAATTTGAAATTTGAAATTTGAAATTTGAAATTTGAAATTTGAAATTTGAAATTTGAAATTTGAAATTTGAAATTTGAAATTTGCCTTGCCTTGCCTTGCTTTGCCTTGCCTTGCCTTCGGCATCAGGAATTTTCTTCCCCGGACACAAAAAAATTCTTAATTTTTAAAAGCTATGAAAAACACCATTTTTAAGAATGAAATTCAACCCCGAATCTCATTCTAGTGTGCATTTTTACATTTGGATGGAAAAACATTTCACCTCCTGGGCCCAAAAATCCCTGACTCCGGCATCAGGAATTTTCTTCCCAACAAAATCTTGATTTTTAAAAATTATGATAAACACCATTTTTAAGGAAGAAATTCAACCCCGAATCTCATTCTGGTGTCCGTTTTTACATTTGGGTGGGAAAAAAATTTCACCTCCTGGGCACAAAAATCCCTGACTCCGGCATCAGGAATTTTCTTCCCCGGACACCAAAAAATTCTTAATTTTTAAAAGCTATGAAAAACACCATTTTTAAGAATGAAATTCAACCCCGAATCTCATTCTAGTGTGCGTTTTTACATTTGGGTGGAAAAACATTTCACCTCCTGGGCCCAAAAATCCCTGACTCCGGCATCAGGAATTTTCTTCCCAACAAAATCTTGATTTTTAAAAATTATGATAAACACCATTTTTAAGGAAGAAATTCAACCCCGAATCTCATTCTGGTGTCCGTTTTTACATTTGGGTGGAAAAAAAAATTTCACCTCCTGGGCACAAAAATCCCTGACTCCGGCATCAGGAATTTTCTTCCCGGGACACCAAAAAATTCTTGATTTTTAAAAACTATGAAAAACACCATTTTGAAGGACGAAATTCAACCCCAAATCTAATTCTGGCATCTGTTTTTACATTTGGGTCAAAAAAAATATTCACCTCCTGGGCACAAAAATCCCTGACCCTGGCATCAGGAATTTTCTTCCCCGGACACCAAAAAAATCTTGATTTTTAAAAGCTATGAAAAACACCATTTTTAAGCATGAAATTCAACCCCGAATCTCATTCCGGCGTCCGTTTATAGATTTGAGTGGAAAAAAAAATTCACCTTCTGGGCACAAAAATCCCTGACCCTGGCATCAGGAATTTTCTTCCGAACAAAATCTTGATTTTTAAAAATTATGATAAACACGATTTTTAAGGAAGAAATTCAACCCCGAATCTCATTCTGGTGTCCGTTTTTCATTTGGGTGGAAAAAAAAATTTCACCTCCTGGGCACAAAAATCCCTGACTCCGGCATCAGGAATTTTCTTCCCGGGACACCAAAAAATTCTTAATTTTTAAAAGCTATGAAAAACACCACTTTTAAGAATGAAATTCAACCCCGAATCTCATTCTAGTGTGCGTTTTTACATTTGGGTGGAAAAACATTTCACCTCCTGGGCCCAAAAATCCCTGACTCCGGCATCAGGAATTTTCTTCCCAACAAAATCTTGATTTTTAAAAATTATGATAAACACCATTTTTAAGGAAGAAATTCAACCCCGAATCTCATTCTGGTGTCCGTTTTTACATTTGGGTGGAAAAAAAATTTCACCTCCTGGGCACAAAAATCCCTGACTCCGGCATCAGGAATTTTCTTCCCCGGACACCAAAAAATTCTTAATTTTTAAAAGCTATGAAAAACACCATTTTTAAGAATGAAATTCAACCCCGAATCTCATTCTAGTGTGCGTTTTTACATTTGGGTGGAAAAACATTTCACCTCCTGGGCCCAAAAATCCCTGACTCCGGCATCAGGAATTTTCTTCCCAACAAAATCTTGATTTTTAAAAATTATGATAAACACCATTTTTAAGGAAGAAATTCAACCCCGAATCTCATTCTGGTGTCCGTTTTTACATTTGGGTGGAAAAAAAAATTTCACCTCCTGGGCACAAAAATCCCTGACTCCGGCATCAGGAATTTTCTTCCCGGGACACCAAAAAATTCTTGATTTTTAAAAGCTATGAAAAACACCATTTTGAAGGAGGACATTCAACCCCGAATCTCATTCTGGTGCCTATTTATACATTTGGGTGGAAAAAAAATTTCACCTCCAGGGCACAAAAATCGCCGGGACTTAAAAACCTGGTTGTTTGAATTGTCTGGCCTGGACTGAGGGATTTTAAATTAAATTAAATTAAATTGAAGAAATTTATAATTTGAAATTTGAAATTTGAAATTTGAAATTTGAAATTTGAAATTTGAAATTTGAAATTTGAAATTTGAAATTTGAAATTTGAAATTTGAAATTTGAAATTTCAAATTTGAAATTTCAAATTTGAAATAATTTGAAATTTGAAATTTGAAATTTGAAATTTGAAATTTGAAATTTGAAATTTGAAATTTGAAATTTGAAATTTGAAATTTGAAATTTGAAATTTGAAATTTGAAATTTGCCTTGCCTTGCCTTGCTTTGCCTTGCCTTGCCTTCGGCATCAGGAATTTTCTTCCCCGGACACAAAAAAATTCTTAATTTTTAAAAGCTATGAAAAACACCATTTTTAAGAATGAAATTCAACCCCGAATCTCATTCTAGTGTGCGTTTTTACATTTGGGTGGAAAAACATTTCACCTCCTGGGCCCAAAAATCCCTGACTCCGGCATCAGGAATTTTCTTCCCAACAAAATCTTGATTTTTAAAAATTATGATAAACACCATTTTTAAGGAAGAAATTCAACCCCGAATCTCATTCTGGTGTCCGTTTTTACATTTGGGTGGAAAAAAAATTTCACCTCCTGGGCACAAAAATCCCTGACTCCGGCATCAGGAATTTTCTTCCCCGGACACCAAAAAATTCTTAATTTTTAAAAGCTATGAAAAACACCATTTTTAAGAATGAAATTCAACCCCGAATCTCATTCTAGTGTGCGTTTTTACATTTGGGTGGAAAAACATTTCACCTCCTGGGCCCAAAAATCCCTGACTCCGGCATCAGGAATTTTCTTCCCAACAAAATCTTGATTTTTAAAAATTATGATAAACACCATTTTTAAGGAAGAAATTCAACCCCGAATCTCATTCTGGTGTCCGTTTTTACATTTGGGTGGAAAAAAAAATTTCACCTCCTGGGCACAAAAATCCCTGACTCCGGCATCAGGAATTTTCTTCCCGGGACACCAAAAAATTCTTGATTTTAAAAGCTATGAAAAACACCATTTTGTAGGAGGACATTCAACCCCGAATCTCATTCTGGTGCCTATTTATACATTTGGGTGGAAAAAAAATTTCACCTCCAGGGCACAAAAATCGCCGGGACTTAAAAACCTGGTTGTTTGAATTGTCTGGCCTGGACTGAGGGATTTTAAATTAAATTAAATTAAATTGAAGAAATTTGAAATTTGAAATTTGAAATTTGAAATTTGAAATTTGAAATTTGAAATTTGAAATTTGAAATTTGAAATTTGAAATTTGAAATTTGAAATTTGAAATTTGAAATTTGAAATTTGAAATTTGAAATTTGAAATTTAAAATTTGAAATTTGAAATTTGAAATTTGAAATTTGAAATTTGAAATTTGAAATTTGAAATTTGAAATTTGAAATTTGAAATTTGAAATTTGCCTTGCCTTGCCTTGCTTTGCCTTGCCTTGCCTTCGGCATCAGGAATTCTCTTCCCCGGACACAAAAAAATTCTTAATTTTTAAAAGCTATGAAAAACACCATTTTTAAGAATGAAATTCAACCCCGAATCTCATTCTAGTGTGCATTTTTACATTTGGATGGAAAAACATTTCACCTCCTGGGCCCAAAAATCCCTGACTCCGGCATCAGGAATTTTCTTCCCAACAAAATCTTGATTTTTAAAAATTATGATAAACACCATTTTTAAGGAAGAAATTCAACCCCGAATCTCATTCTGGTGTCCGTTTTTACATTTGGGTGGAAAAAAAATTTCACCTCCTGGGCACAAAAATCCCTGACTCCGGCATCAGGAATTTTCTTCCCCGGACACCAAAAAATTCTTAATTTTTAAAAGCTATGAAAAACACCATTTTTAAGAATGAAATTCAACCCCGAATCTCATTCTAGTGTGCGTTTTTACATTTGGGTGGAAAAACATTTCACCTCCTGGGCCCAAAAATCCCTGACTCCGGCATCAGGAATTTTCTTCCCAACAAAATCTTGATTTTTAAAAATTATGATAAACACCATTTTTAAGGAAGAAATTCAACCCCGAATCTCATTCTGGTGTCCGTTTTTACATTTGGGTGGAAAAAAAAATTTCACCTCCTGGGCACAAAAATCCCTGACTCCGGCATCAGGAATTTTCTTCCCGGGACACCAAAAAATTCTTGATTTTTAAAAACTATGAAAAACACCATTTTGAAGGACGAAATTCAACCCCAAATCTAATTCTGGCATCTGTTTTTACATTTGGGTCAAAAAAAATATTCACCTCCTGGGCACAAAAATCCCTGACCCTGGCATCAGGAATTTTCTTCCCCGGACACCAAAAAAATCTTGATTTTTAAAAGCTATGAAAAACACCATTTTTAAGCATGAAATTCAACCCCGAATCTCATTCCGGCGTCCGTTTATAGATTTGAGTGGAAAAAAAAATTCACCTTCTGGGCACAAAAATCCCTGACCCTGGCATCAGGAATTTTCTTCCGAACAAAATCTTGATTTTTAAAAATTATGATAAACACGATTTTTAAGGAAGAAATTCAACCCCGAATCTCATTCTGGTGTCCGTTTTTCATTTGGGTGGAAAAAAAAATTTCACCTCCTGGGCACAAAAATCCCTGACTCCGGCATCAGGAATTTTCTTCCCGGGACACCAAAAAATTCTTAATTTTTAAAAGCTATGAAAAACACCATTTTTAAGAATGAAATTCAACCCCGAATCTCATTCTAGTGTGCGTTTTTACATTTGGGTGGAAAAACATTTCACCTCCTGGGCCCAAAAATCCCTGACTCCGGCATCAGGAATTTTCTTCCCAACAAAATCTTGATTTTTAAAAATTATGATAAACACCATTTTTAAGGAAGAAATTCAACCCCGAATCTCATTCTGGTGTCCGTTTTTACATTTGGGTGGAAAAAAAATTTCACCTCCTGGGCACAAAAATCCCTGACTCCGGCATCAGGAATTTTCTTCCCCGGACACCAAAAAATTCTTAATTTTTAAAAGCTATGAAAAACACCATTTTTAAGAATGAAATTCAACCCCGAATCTCATTCTAGTGTGCGTTTTTACATTTGGGTGGAAAAACATTTCACCTCCTGGGCCCAAAAATCCCTGACTCCGGCATCAGGAATTTTCTTCCCAACAAAATCTTGATTTTTAAAAATTATGATAAACACCATTTTTAAGGAAGAAATTCAACCCCGAATCTCATTCTGGTGTCCGTTTTTACATTTGGGTGGAAAAAAAAATTTCACCTCCTGGGCACAAAAATCCCTGACTCCGGCATCAGGAATTTTCTTCCCGGGACACCAAAAAATTCTTGATTTTTAAAAGCTATGAAAAACACCATTTTGAAGGAGGACATTCAACCCCGAATCTCATTCTGGTGCCTATTTATACATTTGGGTGGAAAAAAAATTTCACCTCCAGGGCACAAAAATCGCCGGGACTTAAAAACCTGGTTGTTTGAATTGTCTGGCCTGGACTGAGGGATTTTAAATTAAATTAAATTAAATTGAAGAAATTTATAATTTGAAATTTGAAATTTGAAATTTGAAATTTGAAATTTGAAATTTGAAATTTGAAATTTGAAATTTGAAATTTGAAATTTGAAATTTGAAATTTGAAATTTGAAATAATTTGAAATTTGAAATTTGAAATTTGAAATTTGAAATTTGAAATTTGAAATTTGAAATTTGAAATTTGAAATTTGAAATTTGAAATTTGAAATTTGAAATTTGAAATTTGAAATTTGAAATTTGAAATTTGAAATTTGAAATTTGAAATTTGAAATTTGAAATTTGAAATTTGAAATTTGAAATTTGAAATTTGAAATTTGCCTTGCCTTGCCTTGCTTTGCCTTGCCTTGCCTTCGGCATCAGGAATTTTCTTCCCCGGACACAAAAAAATTCTTAATTTTTAAAAGCTATGAAAAACACCATTTTTAAGAATGAAATTCAACCCCGAATCTCATTCTAGTGTGCATTTTTACATTTGGATGGAAAAACATTTCACCTCCTGGGCCCAAAAATCCCTGACTCCGGCATCAGGAATTTTCTTCCCAACAAAATCTTGATTTTTAAAAATTATGATAAACACCATTTTTAAGGAAGAAATTCAACCCCGAATCTCATTCTGGTGTCCGTTTTTACATTTGGGTGGGAAAAAAATTTCACCTCCTGGGCACAAAAATCCCTGACTCCGGCATCAGGAATTTTCTTCCCCGGACACCAAAAAATTCTTAATTTTTAAAAGCTATGAAAAACACCATTTTTAAGAATGAAATTCAACCCCGAATCTCATTCTAGTGTGCGTTTTTACATTTGGGTGGAAAAACATTTCACCTCCTGGGCCCAAAAATCCCTGACTCCGGCATCAGGAATTTTCTTCCCAACAAAATCTTGATTTTTAAAAATTATGATAAACACCATTTTTAAGGAAGAAATTCAACCCCGAATCTCATTCTGGTGTCCGTTTTTACATTTGGGTGGAAAAAAAAATTTCACCTCCTGGGCACAAAAATCCCTGACTCCGGCATCAGGAATTTTCTTCCCGGGACACCAAAAAATTCTTGATTTTTAAAAACTATGAAAAACACCATTTTGAAGGACGAAATTCAACCCCAAATCTAATTCTGGCATCTGTTTTTACATTTGGGTCAAAAAAAATATTCACCTCCTGGGCACAAAAATCCCTGACCCTGGCATCAGGAATTTTCTTCCCCGGACACCAAAAAAATCTTGATTTTTAAAAGCTATGAAAAACACCATTTTTAAGCATGAAATTCAACCCCGAATCTCATTCCGGCGTCCGTTTATAGATTTGAGTGGAAAAAAAAATTCACCTTCTGGGCACAAAAATCCCTGACCCTGGCATCAGGAATTTTCTTCCGAACAAAATCTTGATTTTTAAAAATTATGATAAACACGATTTTTAAGGAAGAAATTCAACCCCGAATCTCATTCTGGTGTCCGTTTTTCATTTGGGTGGAAAAAAAAATTTCACCTCCTGGGCACAAAAATCCCTGACTCCGGCATCAGGAATTTTCTTCCCGGGACACCAAAAAATTCTTAATTTTTAAAAGCTATGAAAAACACCACTTTTAAGAATGAAATTCAACCCCGAATCTCATTCTAGTGTGCGTTTTTACATTTGGGTGGAAAAACATTTCACCTCCTGGGCCCAAAAATCCCTGACTCCGGCATCAGGAATTTTCTTCCCAACAAAATCTTGATTTTTAAAAATTATGATAAACACCATTTTTAAGGAAGAAATTCAACCCCGAATCTCATTCTGGTGTCCGTTTTTACATTTGGGTGGAAAAAAAATTTCACCTCCTGGGCACAAAAATCCCTGACTCCGGCATCAGGAATTTTCTTCCCCGGACACCAAAAAATTCTTAATTTTTAAAAGCTATGAAAAACACCATTTTTAAGAATGAAATTCAACCCCGAATCTCATTCTAGTGTGCGTTTTTACATTTGGGTGGAAAAACATTTCACCTCCTGGGCCCAAAAATCCCTGACTCCGGCATCAGGAATTTTCTTCCCAACAAAATCTTGATTTTTAAAAATTATGATAAACACCATTTTTAAGGAAGAAATTCAACCCCGAATCTCATTCTGGTGTCCGTTTTTACATTTGGGTGGAAAAAAAATTTCACCTCCTGGGCACAAAAATCCCTGACTCCGGCATCAGGAATTTTCTTCCCGGGACACCAAAAAATTCTTGATTTTTAAAAGCTATGAAAAACACCATTTTGAAGGAGGACATTCAACCCCGAATCTCATTCTGGTGCCTATTTATACATTTGGGTGGAAAAAAAATTTCACCTCCAGGGCACAAAAATCGCCGGGACTTAAAAATCTGGTTGTTTGAATTGTCTGGCCTGGACTGAGGGATTTTAAATTAAATTAAATTAAATTGAAGAAATTTATAATTTGAAATTTGAAATTTGAAATTTTTAATTTGAAATTTGAAATTTGAAATTTGAAATTTGAAATTTGAAATTTGAAATTTGAAATTTGAAATTTGAAATTTCAAATTTGAAATAATTTGAAATTTGAAATTTGAAATTTGAAATTTGAAATTTGAAATTTGAAATTTGAAATTTGAAATTTGAAATTTGAAATTTGAAATTTGAAATTTGAAATTTGAAATTTGAAATTTGAAATTTGAAATTTGAAATTTGAAATTTGAAATTTGAAATTTGAAATTTGAAATTTGAAATTTGAAATTTGAAATTTGAAATTTGAAATTTGAAATTTGAAATTTGAAATTTGAAATTTGAAATTTGAAATTTGAAATTTGAAATTTGAAATTTGAAATTTGAAATTTGAAATTTGAAATTTGAAATTTGAAATTTGAAATTTGAAATTTGAAATTTGAAATTTGAAATTTGCCTTGCCTTGCCTTGCTTTGCCTTGCCTTGCCTTCGGCATCAGGAATTTTCTTCCCCGGACACAAAAAAATTCTTAATTTTTAAAAGCTATGAAAAACACCATTTTTAAGAATGAAATTCAACCCCGAATCTCATTCTAGTGTGCGTTTTTACATTTGGGTGGAAAAAAATTTCACCTCCTGGGCACAAAAATCCCTGACTCCGGCATCAGGAATTTTCTTCCCAACAAAATCTTGATTTTTAAAAATTATGATAAACACCATTTTAAAGGACAAAATTCAACCCTGAATCTCATTCGGCTGTCTGTTTTTACATTTGAGTCAAAAAAAATTTTTCACCTCCTGGGCACAAAAATCCCTGACTCCGGCATCAGGAATTTTCTTCCCCGGACACGAAATAAATCTTGATTTTTAAAAGCTATGAAAAACACCATTTTTGAGAATGAAATTCAACCCTGAATCTCATTCTGGTGTCGGTTTTTAGATTTGGGGGTGGGAAAAAATTTCACCTCCTGGGCACAAAAATCCCTGACTCCGGCATCAGGAATTTTCTTCCCCGGACACCAAAAAATTCTTGATTTTTAAAAGCTATGAAAAACACCATTTTTAAGCACGAAATTCAACCCCGAATCTCATTCCGGCGTCTGTTTATAGATTTGGGTGGGGAAAAAAAATTCACCTCCTGGGCACAAAACTCTCTGACCCCAGCATCAGGAATTTTCTTCCCCGGACACCAAAAAATTCTTGATTTTTAAAAGCTATGAAAAACACCATTTTTAAGCACGAAATTCAACCCCGAATCTCATTCCGGCGTCCGTTTATAGATTTGGGTGGGGAAAAAAATTTCACCTCCTGGGCACAAAAATCCCTGACTCCGGCATCAGGAATTTTCTTCCCCGGACACGAAATAAATCTTGATTTTTAAAAGCTATGAAAAACACCATTTTTGAGAATGAAATTCAACCCTGAATCTCATTCTGGTGTCGGTTTTTAGATTTGGGGTTGGGAAAAAATTTCACCTCCTGGGCACAAAAATCCCTGACCCCGGCATCAGGACTTATCTTCCCCGGACACCAAAAAAATCTTCATTTTTAAAAACTATGAAAAACACCATTTTGAAGGACGAAATTCAACCGCAAATCTAATTCTGGCATCCGTTTTTACATTTGGGTCAAAAAAAATATTCACCTCCTGGGCACAAAAATCCCTGACCCCGGCATCAGGAATTTTCTTCCCCGCACACCAAAAAAATCTTGATTTTTAAATGCTATGAAAAATGACATTTTTAAGGACAAAAAGCAACCACGAATCTCATTCTGGTGTCCGTTTTTAGATTTGAGTCAGAATTTTTTTTTCACCTCCTGGGCACAAAAATCGGCATAAGGAATTTTATTACCCAGACACCAAAAATATCTTGATTTTTAAAAGCTATGAAAACACCATTTTTAAGGATGAAATTCAACCCCGAATCTCATTCTGGTGTCCGTTTTTAGATTTGAGTAAAAAAAAACATTCACCTCCTGGGCACAAAAATCCCTGACTCCAGCATCAGGAATTTTCTTCCCAACAAAATCTTGATTTTTAAAAATTATGATAAACACCATTTTAAAGGACAAAATTCAACCCTGAATCTCATTCGGGTGTCCGTTTTTAGATTTGAGTAAAAAAAAACATTCACCTCCTGGGCACAAAAATCCCTGACTCCAGCATCAGGAATTTTCTTCCCCGCACACCAAAAATATCTTGAATTTAAAATCTATGAAAAACACCATTTTGAAGGACAAAATTCAACCCCGAATCTCATTCTGGTGTCTATTTATACATTTGGGTGGAAAAAAAAATTCACCTCCTGGGCACAAAAATCCCTGACTCCGGCATCAGGAATTTTCTTCCCAACAAAATCTTGATTTTTAAAAATTATGATAAACACCATTTTAAAGGACAAAATTCAACCCTGAATCTCATTCGGGTGTCCGTTTTTAGATTTGAGTAAAAAAAACATTCACCTCCTGGGCACAAAAATCCCTGACTCCAGCATCAGGAATTTTCTTCCCCGCACACCAAAAATATCTTGAATTTAAAATCTATGAAAAACACCATTTTGAAGGACAAAATTCAACCCCGAATCTCATTCTGGTGTCTATTTATACATTTGGGTGGGAAAAAAAATTCACCTCCTGGGCACAAAAATCGCCGGGACTTAAAAACCTGGTTGTTTGAATTGTCTGGCCTGAACTGAGGGATTTTAAATTAAATTAAATTTTTGAAATTTGAAATTTGAAATTTGAAATTTGCCTTGCCTTGCCTTGCCTTGCCTTGCCTTGCCTTGCCTTGCCTTGCCTTTGGCATCAGGAATTTTCTTCCCCGGACACCAAAAAATTCTTAATTTTTAAAAGCTATGAAAAACACCATTTTTAAGAATGAAATTCAACCCCGAATCTCATTCTAGTGTGCGTTTTTACATTTGGGTGGAAAAAAATTTCACCTCCTGGGCACAAAAATCCCTGACTCCGGCATCAGGAATTTTCTTCCCAACAAAATCTTGATTTTTAAAAATTATGATAAACACCATTTTAAAGGACAAAATTCAACCCTGAATCTCATTCGGCTGTCTGTTTTTACATTTGAGTCAAAAAAAATTTTTCACCTCCTGGGCACAAAAATCCCTGACTCCGGCATCAGGAATTTTCTTCCCCGGACACGAAATAAATCTTGATTTTTAAAAGCTATGAAAAACACCATTTTTGAGAATGAAATTCAACCCTGAATCTCATTCTGGTGTCGGTTTTTAGATTTGGGGGTGGGAAAAAATTTCACCTCCTGGGCACAAAAATCCCTGACTCCGGCATCAGGAATTTTCTTCCCGGGACACCAAAAAATTCTTGATTTTTAAAAGCTATGAAAAACATCATTTTTAAGAGTGAAATTCAACCCCGAATCTCATTCTGGTGTGCGTTTTTACATTTGGGTGGAAAATAATTTCACCTCCTGGGCAGAAAAGTCCCTGACTCCGGCATCAGGAATTTTCTTCCCCGGACACCAAAAAATTCTTGATTTTTAAAAGCTATGAAAAACACCATTTTTAAGCACGAAATTCAACCCCGAATCTCATTCCGGCGTCTGTTTATAGATTTGGGTGGGGAAAAAAAATTCACCTCCTGGGCACAAAACTCTCTGACCCCAGCATCAGGAATTTTCTTCCCCGGACACCAAAAAATTCTTGATTTTTAAAAGCTATGAAAAACACCATTTTTAAGCACGAAATTCAACCCCGAATCTCATTCCGGCGTCTGTTTATAGATTTGGGTGGGGAAAAAAAATTCACCTCCTGGGCACAAAACTCTCTGACCCCAGCATCAGGAATTTTCTTCCCCGGACACCAAAAAATTCTTGATTTTTAAAAGCTATGAAAAACACCATTTTTAAGCACGAAATTCAACCCCGAATCTCATTCCGGCGTCCGTTTATAGATTTGGGTGGGGAAAAAAATTTCACCTCCTGGGCACAAAAATCCCTGACCCTGGAATCAGGAATTTTCTTCCCCGCACACCAAAAAAATCTTGATTTTTACAAACTATGGAAAACACCATTTTTAAGAATGAAATTCAACCCCGAATCTCATTCTGGTGTCCGTTTTTACATTTGAGTCAAAAAAAATATTCACCTCTTGGGCACAAAAATCCCTGACCCTGGCATCAGGAAGTTTCTTCTCCGGACACCAAAAAAATCTTGATTTTTATAAACTATGAAAAACACCATTTTTAAGGAAGAAATTCAACCCCGAATCTCATTCTGGTGTCCGTTTTTAGATTTGAGAAAAAAAAACATTCACCTCCTAGGCACAAAAGTCCCTGATCCCCGGCATCAGGAATTTTCTTCCTCGGACAACAAAAAATTCTTGATTTTTAAAACTATGAAAAACACCATTTTTAAGAATGAAATTCAACCCCGAATCTCATTCTGGTGTGCGTTTTTACATTTGGGTGGAAAATAATTTCACCTCCTGGGCACAAAAATCCCTGACTCCGGCATCAGGAATTTTCTTCCTCGGACACCAAAAAATTATTGATTTTTAAAAGCTATGAAAAACACCATTTTTAAGGACGAAATTCAACCACGAATCTCATTCTGGTGTGCGTTTTTACATTTGAGTAAAAAAAAAAAACATTTGGGCACAAAAATCCCTGACCCCGGCATCAGGAATTTTCTTCCCTGCACACCAAAAAAATCTTGATTTTTAAAAGCTATGAAAAACACCATTTTTAAGAATGAAATTCAACCCCGAATCTAATTCTGGCATCCGTTTTTACATTTGGGTCAAAAAAAATATTCACCTCTTGGGCACAAAAGTCCCTGACACCCGGCAACAGGAATTTTCTTCCCCGGACACCAAAAAATTCTTGATTTTTAAAAGCTATGAAAAACACCATTTTCAAGGACGAAATTCAACCCCGAATCTAATTCTGGCATCCGTTTCTACATTTGGGTCAAAAAAAATATTCACCTCTTGGGCACAAAAATCCCTGACCCTGGCATCAGGAAGTTTCTTCCCCGGACACCAAAAAAATCTTGATTTTCATAAACTATGAAAAACACCATTTTTTAGAATGAAATTCAACCCCGAATCTCATTCTGGTGTCTGTTTTTAGATTTGGGTCAAAAAAACTTTTTCCCCTCTTGGGCACAAAAATCCCTGACTCCAGCATCAGGAATTTTCTTCCCCGGACACCAAAAAAATCTTGAATTTAAAAACTATGAAAAACACCATTTTAAAGGACGAAATTAAACCCCGAATCTCATTCTGGTGTCTATTTATACATTTGGGTGGAAAAAAAATTTCACCTCCTGGGCACAAAAATCGCCGGGACTTAAAAACCTGGTTGTTTGAATTGTCTGGCCTGGACTGATGGAAATTAAATTAAATTAAATTAAATAAATTTGAAATTTGAAATTTGAAATTTGAAATTTGAAATTTGAAATTTGAAATTTGAAATTTGAAATTTGAAATTTGAAATTTGAAATTTGAAATTTGAAATTTGAAATTTGAAATTTGAAATTTGAAATTTGAAATTTGAAATTTGAAATTTGAAATTTGAAATTTGAAATTTGAAATTTGAAATTTGAAATTTGAAATTTGAAATTTGAAATTTGAAATTTGAAATTTGAAATTTGAAATTTGAAATTTGAAATTTGAAATTTGAAATTTGAAATTTGAAATTCGAAATTCGAAATTTGAAATTCGAAATTTGAAATTCGAAATTTGAAATTTGAAATTTGAAATTTGAAATTTGAAATTTGCCTTTCCTTGCCTTGCTTTGCCTTGCCTTGCCTTCTGCATCAGGAATTTTCTTCCCCGGACACCAAAAAATTCTTAATTTTTAAAAGCTATGAAAAACACCATTTTTAAGAATGAAATTCAACCCCGAATCTCATTCTAGTGTGCGTTTTTACATTTGGGTGGAAAAAATAATTTCACCTCCTGGGTCCAAAAATCCCTGACTACGGCATCAGGAATTTTCTTCCCAACAAAATCTTGATTTTTAAATATTATGATAAACACCATTTTTAAGGAAGAAATTCAACCCCGAATCTCATTCTGGTGTCCGTTTTTACATTTGGGTGGAAAAAAAAATTTCACCTCCTGGGCACAAAAATCCCTGACTCCGGCATCAGGAATTTTCTTCCCCGGACACCAAAAAATTCTTGATTTTTAAAAGCTATGAAAAACATCATTTTTAAGAATGAAATTCAACCCCGAATTTCATTCTGGTGTGCGTTTTTACATTTCGGTGGAAAATAATTTCACCTCCTGGGCACAAAAGTCCCTGACTCCGGCATCAGGAATTTTCTTCCCCGGGCACCAAAAAAATCTTGATTTTTAAAAGCTATGAAAAACACCATTTTTAAGCACGAAATTCAACCCCGAATCTCATTCCGGCGTCCGTTTATAGATTTGGGTGGGAAAAAAAATTTCACCTCCTGGGCACAAAAATCCCTGACCCTGGCATCAGGAATTTTCTTCCCCGGACACCAAAAAAATCTTGATTTTTATAAACTATGAAAAACAGCATTTTTAAGGAAGAAATTCAACCCCGAATTTCATTCTGGTGTCAGTTTTTACAATTGAGTCAATAAAAAAATTTCACCTCCTGGGCACAAAAATCCCTGACCCCAGCATCAGGAATTTTCTTCCCCGGACACGAAATAAATCTTGATTTTTAAAAGCAATGAAAAACATCATTTTTAAGAATGAAATTCAACCCCGAATCTCATTCTGGTGTGCGTTTTTACATTTGGGTGGAAAATAATTTCACCTCCTGGGCACAAAAGTCCCTGACCCCGGCATCAGGAATTTTCTTCCCCGGACACCAAAAAAATCTTGATTTTTAAAAGCTATGAAAAACACCATTTTTAAGCATGAAATTCAACCCCGAATCTCATTCCGGCCTCCGTTTATAGATTTGAGTGGAAAAAAATTTTTCACCTCCTGGGCACAAAAATCCCTGACTCCGGCATCAGGCATTTTCTTCCCAACAAAATCTTGATTTTTAAAAATGATGAAAAACACCATTTTTAAGGACAAAATTCAACCCTGAATCTATTCGGGTGTCTGTTTTTACATTTGAGTCAAAAAAAAAATTTCACCTCCTGGGCCCAAAAATCCCTGACTCCGGCATCAGGAATTATCTTCCCCGGACACCAAAAAAATCTTGAATTTTAAAAACTATGAAAAACACCATTTTGAAGGACGAAATTCAACCCCAAATCTAATTCTGGCATCTGTTTTTACATTTGGGTCAAAAAAAATATTCACCTCCTGGGCACAAAAATCCCTGACCCTGGCATCAGGAATTTTCTTCCCCGGACACCAAAAATATCTTGATTTTTAAAAGCAATGAAAAACACCATTTTTAAGAATGAAATTCAACCCCGAATCTCATTCTAGTGTGCGTTTTGACATTTGGGTGGAAAAAAATTTCACCTCCTGGGCACAAAAATCCCTGACCCTGGCATCAGGAATTTTCTTCCCCGCACACCAAAAAAATCTTGATTTTTAAATGCTATGAAAAATGACATTTTTAAGGACAAAAAGCAACCCCGAATCTCATTCTGGTGTCCGTTTTTAGATTTGAGTCAGAATTTTTTTTTCACCTCCTGGGCACAAAAATCGGCATAAGGAATTTTCTTACCCAGACACCAAAAAAATCTTGATTTTTAAAAGCTATGAAAACACCATTTTGAAGGACGAAATTCAACCCCGAATCTCATTCTGGTGTCTATTTATACATTTGGATGGAAAAAAAATTTCACCTCCTGGGCACAAAAATCGCCGGGACCTAAAAACCTGGTTGTTTGAATTGTCTGGCCTGGACTGAGGTATTTTAAATTAAATTAAATAAAATTAAAGAAATTTGAAATTTGAAATTTGAAATTTGAAATTTGAAATTTGAAATTTGAAATTTGAAATTTGAAATTTGAAATTTGAAATTTGAAATTTGAAATTTGAAATTTGAAATTTGAAATTTGAAATTTGAAATTTGCCTTGCCTTGCCTTGCCTTGCCTTGCTTTGCCTTGCCTTGCCTTGCCTTGCCTTGCCTTGCCTTGCCTTGCCTTGCCTCCGGCATCAGGAATTTTCTTCCCCGGACACGAAATAAATCTTGATTTTTATAAACTATGAAAAACACCATTTTTAAGGAAGGAATTCAACCCCACATCTCATTCTGGTATCCGTTTTTAGATTTGAGTCAGAAATTATTTTTCAACTCCTGGGCACAAAAATCGGCATCAGGAATTTTCTTCCCCGGACACCAAAAAAATCTTGATTTTTAAAAGCTATGAAAAACATCATTTTTCAGAATGAAATTCAACCCCGAATTTCATTCTGGTGTGCGTTTTTACATTTCGGTGGAAAATAATTTCACCTCCTGGGCACAAAAGTCCCTGACTCCGGCATCAGGAATTTTCTTCCCCGGGCACCAAAAAAATCTTGATTTTTAAAAGCTATGAAAAACACCATTTTTAAGCACGAAATTCAACCCCGAATCTCATTCCGGCGTCCGTTTATAGATTTGGGTGGGAAAAAATATTTCACCTCCTGGGCACAAAAATCCCTGACCCTGGCATCAGGAATTTTCTTCCCCGGACACCAAAAAAAATCTTGATTTTTATAAACTATGAAAAACAGCATTTTTAAGGAAGAAATTCAACCCCGAATTTCATTCTGGTGTCAGTTTTTACATTTGAGTCAATAAAAAAATTTCACCTCCTGGGCACAAAAATCCCTGACTCCGGCATCAGGCATTTTCTTCCCAACAAAATCTTGATTTTTAAAAATGATGAAAAACACCATTTTTAAGGACAAAATTCAACCCTGAATCTATTCGGGTGTCTGTTTTTACATTTGAGTCAAAAAAATAATTTCACCTCCTGGGCACAAAAATCCCTGACTCCGGCATCAGGAATTTTCTTCCCCGCACACCAAAAAAATCTTGATTTTTAAATGCTATGAAAAATGACATTTTTAAGGACAAAAAGCAACCCCGAATCTCATTCTGGTGTCCGTTTTTAGATTTGAGTCAGAAATTTTTTTTCACCTCCTGGGCACAAAAATCGGCATAAGGAATTTTCTTACCCAGACACCAAAAAAATCTTGATTTTTAAAAGCTATGAAAACACCATTTTTAAGGATGAAATTCAACCCCGAATCTCATTCTGGTGTCCGTTTTTAGATTTGAGTAAAAAAAAAACATTCACCTCCTGGGCACAAAAATCCCTGACTCCGGCATCAGGAATTTTCTTCCCCGCACACCAAAAAAATCTTGAATTTAAAATCTATGAAAAACACCATTTTGAAGGACGAAATTCAACCCCGAATCTCATTCTGGTGTCTATTTATACATTTGGATGGAAAAAAAATTTCACCTCCTGGGCACAAAAATCGCCGGGACCTAAAAACCTGGTTGTTTGAATTGTCTGGCCTGGACTGAGGGATTTTAAATTAAATTAAATAAAATTAAAGAAATTTGAAATTTGAAATTTGAAATTTGGAATTTGAAATTTGAAATTTGAAATTTGTAATTTGAAATTTGAAATTTGAAATTTGAAATTTGAAATTTGAAATTTGAAATTTGAAATTTGAAATTTGAAATTTGAAATTTGAAATTTGAAATTTGAAATTTGAAATTTGAAATTTGAAATTTGCCTTGCCTTGCCTTGCCTTGCTTTGCCTTGCCTTGCCTTGCCTTGCCTTGCCTTGCCTTGCCTTGCCTTGCCTTGCCTTGCCTTGCCTTGCCTTGCCTTGCCTCCGGCATCAGGAATTTTCTTCCCCGGACACGAAATAAATCTTGATTTTTATAAACTATGAAAAACACCATTTTTAAGGAAGGAATTCAACCCCACATCTCATTCTGGTATCCGTTTTTAGATTTGAGTCAGAAATTATTTTTCAACTCCTGGGCACAAAAATCGGCATCAGGAATTTTCTTCCCCGGACACCAAAAAAATCTTGATTTTTAAAAGCTATGAAAAACATCATTTTTAAGAATGAAATTCAACCCCGAATTTCATTCTGGTGTGCGTTTTTACATTTCGGTGGAAAATAATTTCACCTCCTGGGCACAAAAGTCCCTGACTCCGGCATCAGGAATTTTCTTCCCCGGGCACCAAAAAAATCTTGATTTTTAAAAGCTATGAAAAACACCATTTTTAAGCACGAAATTCAACCCCGAATCTCATTCCGGCGTCCGTTTATAGATTTGGGTGGGAAAAAATATTTCACCTCCTGGGCACAAAAATCCCTGACCCTGGCATCAGGAATTTTCTTCCCCGGACACCAAAAAAATCTTGATTTTTATAAACTATGAAAAACAGCATTTTTAAGGAAGAAATTCAACCCCGAATCTCATTCCGGCGTCCGTTTATAGATTTGAGTGGAAAAAAAAAATTCACCTCCTGGGCACAAAAATCCCTGACTCCGGAATCAGGCATTTTCTTCCCAACAAAATCTTGATTTTTAAAAATGATGAAAAACACCATTTTTAAGGACAAAATTCAACCCTGAATCTATTCGGGTGTCTGTTTTTACATTTGAGTCAAAAAAAAAATTTCACCTCCTGGGCCCAAAAATCCCTGACTCCGGCATCAGGAATTATCTTCCCCGGACACCAAAAAAATCTTGATTTTTAAAAACTATGAAAAACACCATTTTGAAGGACGAAATTCAACCCCAAATCTAATTCTGGCATCCGTTTTTACATTTGGGTCAAAAAAAATATTCACCTCCTGGGCACAAAAATCCCTGACCCTGGCATCAGGAATTTTCTTCCCCGGACACCAAAAATATCTTGATTTTTAAAAGCAATGAAAAACACCATTTTTAAGAATGAAATTCAACCCCGAATCTCATTCTAGTGTGCGTTTTGACATTTGGGTGGAAAAAAATTTCACCTCCTGGGCACAAAAATCCCTGACTCCGTCATCAGGAATTTTCTTCCCAACAAAATCTTGATTTTTAAAAATTATGATAAACACCATTTTTAAGGAAGAAATTCAACCCCGAATCTCATTCTGGTGTCCATTTTTACATTTGAGTCAATAAAAAAATTTCACCTCCTGGGCACAAAAATCCCTGACTCCGGCATCAGAAATTTTCTTCCTCGGACACCAAAAAATTCTTGATTTTTAAAAGCTATGAAAAACACCATTTTTAAGAATGAAATTCAACCCCGAATCTCATTCTGGTGTCCGTTTTTAGATTTGGGTGGAAAAAAAATTTCACCTCCTGGGCACAAAAATCCCTTACCCCGGCATCAGGAATTTTCTTCCCTGCACACCAAAAAAATCTTGATTTTTAAAAGCTATGAAAAACACCATTTTTAAGAATGAAATTCAACCCCGAATCTCATTCTGGTGTGCGTTTTTACATTTGGGTGGAAAATAATTTCACCTCCTGGGCACAAAAATCCCTGACCCCGGCATCAGGAATTTTCTTCCCTGCACACCAAAAAAATCTTGATTTTTAAAAGCTATGAAAAACACCATTTTTAAGAATGAAATTCAACCCTGAATTTCATTCTGGTGTCCGTTTTTACATTTGAGTCAATAAAAAAATTTCACCTCCTGGGCACAAAAATCCCTGACTCCGGCATCTTGATTTTCATAAACTATGAAAAACACCATTTTTAAGGACGAAATTCAACCCCGAATCTCATTCTGGCATCTCTTTTTACATTTGGGTCAAAAAAAATATTCACCTCCTGGGCACAAAAATCCCTGACCCTGGCATCAGGAATTTTCTTCCCCGGACACCAAAAATATCTTGATTTTTAAAAGCAATGAAAAACACCATTTTTAAGAATGAAATTCAACCCCGAATCTCATTCTAGTGTGCGTTTTGACATTTGGGTGGAAAAAAATTTCACCTCCTGGGCACAAAAATCCCTGACTCCGGCATCAGGAATTTTCTTCCCCGGACACCAAAAAATTCTTGATTTTTAAAAGCTATGAAAAACACCATTTTTAAGGACGAAACTCAACCCCGAATCTCATTCTGGCATCCGTTTTTACATTTGGGTCAAAAAAAATATTCACCTCCTGGGCACAAAAATCCCTGACTCCGGCATCAGGAATTTTCTTCCCCGGACACCAAAAAATTCTTGATTTTTAAAAGCTATGAAAAACACTATTTTTAAGGAAGGAATTCAACCCCAAATCTCATTCTGGTGTCCGTTTTTACATTTGTGTCAAAAAAAAAAATTCACCTCCTGGGCACAAAAATCCCTGACTCCGGCATTTTCTTCCCCGGACACCAAAAAAATCTTGAATTTAAAAACTATGAAAAACACCATTTTGAAGGACGAAATTCAACACCAAATCTCATTCTGGTGTCTATTTTTACATTTGGGTGGAAAAAAATTTCACCTCCTGGGCACAAAAATCCCTGACCCTGGAATCAGGAATTTTCTTCCTCGGACACCAAAAAATTCTTGATTTTTAAAAGCTATGAAAAACACCATTTTTAAGAATGAAATTCAACCCCGAATCTCATTCTGGTGTCCATTTTTAGACTTGAGTAAAAAAAAAAAAATTCACCTCCTGGGCACAAAAATCCCTGACTCCGGCATCAGGAATTTTCTTCCCCGGACACCAAAAAAATCTTGAATTTAAAAACTATGAAAAACACCATTTTGAAGGACGAAATTCAACCCCGAATCTAATTCTGGCATCCGTTTTTACATTTGGGTCAAAAAAAAATATTCACCTCTTGGGCACAAAAATCCCTGACCCTGGCATCAGGAAGTTTCTTCCCCGGACACCAAAAAAATCTTGATTTTTATAAACTATGAAACACACCATTTTTAAGAATGAAATTCAACCCCGAATCTCATTCTGGTGTCCGTTTTTAGATTTGGGTCAAAAAAACGTTTTCCCCTCCTGGGCACAAAAATCCCTGACTCCGGCATCACGAATTTTCTTCCCAGGACACCAAAAAAATCTTGATTTTTATTAACTATGAAAAACACCATTTTTAAGGAAGAAATTCAACCCCGAATCTCATTCTGGTGTCCATTTTTACATTTGAGTCAATAAAAAAAATTCACCTCCTGGGCACAAAAATCCCTCACTCCGGCATCAGGAATTTTCTTCCCCGGACACGAAATAAATCTTGATTTTCATAAACTATGAAAAACACCAATTTTAAGGACGAAATTCAACCCCGAATCTCATTCTGGTGTCCGTTTTTAGATTTGAGTAAAAAAAAAACACATTCACCTCCTGGGCACAAAAATCCCTGACCCCGGCATCAGGAATTTTCTTCCCTGCACACCAAAAAAATCTTGATTTTTAAAAGCTATGAAAAACACCATTTTTAAGGACGAAATTCAACCCCGAATCTCATTCTGGCATCCGTTTTTACATTTGGGTCAAAAAAAATATTCACCTCTTGGGCACAAAAGTCCCTGACTCCGGCATCAGGAATTATCTTCCCCGGACACCAAAAAAATCTTGATTTTTAAAAACTATGAAAAACACCATTTTGAAGGACGAAATTCAACCCCAAATCTAATTCTGGCATCTGTTTTTACATTTGGGTCAAAAAAAATATTCACCTCCTGGGCACAAAAATCCCTGACCCTGGCATCAGGAATTTTCTTCCCCGGACACCAAAAATATCTTGATTTTTAAAAGCAATGAAAAACACCATTTTTAAGAATGAAATTCAACCCCGAATCTCATTCTAGTGTGCGTTTTGACATTTGGGTGGAAAAAAATTTCACCTCCTGGGCACAAAAATCCCTGACTCCGGCATCAGGAATTTTCTTCCCCGCACACCAAAAAAATCTTGATTTTTAAATGCTATGAAAAATGACATTTTTAAGGACAAAAAGCAACCCCGAATCTCATTCTGGTGTCCGTTTTTAGATTTGAGTCAGAATTTTTTTTTCACCTCCTGGGCACAAAAATCGGCATAAGGAATTTTCTTACCCAGACACCAAAAAAATCTTGATTTTTAAAAGCTATGAAAACACCATTTTTAAGGATGAAATTCAACCCCGAATCTCATTCTGGTGTCCGTTTTTAGATTTGAGTAAAAAAAAAATCATTCACCTCCTGGGCACAAAAATCCCTGACTCCGGCATCAGGAATTTTCTTCCCCGCACACCAAAAAAATCTTGAATTTAAAATCTATGAAAAACACCATTTTGAAGGACGAAATTCAACCCCGAATCTCATTCTGGTGTCTATTTATACATTTGGATGGAAAAAAAATTTCACCTCCTGGGCACAAAAATCGCCGGGACCTAAAAACCTGGTTGTTTGAATTGTCTGGCCTGGACTGAGGGATTTTAAATTAAATTAAATAAAATTAAAGAAATTTGAAATTTGAAATTTGAAATTTGAAATTTGAAATTTGAAATTTGAAATTTGAAATTTGAAATTTGAAATTTGAAATTTGAAATTTGAAATTTGAAATTTGAAATTTGAAATTTGAAATTTGAAATTTGAAATTTGAAATTTGCCTTGCCTTGCCTTGCCTTGCTTTGCCTTGCCTTGCCTTGCCTTGCCTTGCCTTGCCTTGCCTCCGGCATCAGGAATTTTCTTCCCCGGACACGAAATAAATCTTGATTTTTATAAACTATGAAAAACACCATTTTTAAGGAAGGAATTCAACCCCACATCTCATTCTGGTATCCGTTTTTAGATTTGAGTCAGAAATTATTTTTCAACTCCTGGGCACAAAAATCGGCATCAGGAATTTTCTTCCCCGGACACCAAAAAAATCTTGATTTTTAAAAGCTATGAAAAACATCATTTTTCAGAATGAAATTCAACCCCGAATTTCATTCTGGTGTGCGTTTTTACATTTCGGTGGAAAATAATTTCACCTCCTGGGCACAAAAGTCCCTGACCCCAGCATCAGGAATTTTCTTCCCCGGACACCAAAAAATTCTTGATTTTTAAAAGCTATGAAAAACACCATTTTTAAGCACGAAATTCAACCCCGAATCTCATTCCGGCATCCGTTTATAGATTTGGGTGGGGAAAAAAATTTCACCTCCTGGGCACAAAAATCCCTGACTCCGGCATCAGGAATTTTCTTCCCCGGACACGAAATAAATCTTGATTTTTAAAAGCTATGAAAAACACCATTTTTGAGAATGAAATTCAACCCTGAATCTCATTCTGGTGTCGGTTTTTAGATTTGGGGGTGGGAAAAAATTTCACCTCCTGGGCACAAAAATCCCTGACCCCGGCATCAGGAATTATCTTCCCCGGACACCAAAAAAATCTTGATTTTTATAAACTATGAAAAACAGCATTTTTAAGGAAGAAATTCAACCCCGAATTTCATTCTGGTGTCAGTTTTTACATTTGAGTCAATAAAAAAATTTCACCTCCTGGGCACAAAAATCCCTGACTCCGGCATCAGGCATTTTCTTCCCAACAAAATCTTGATTTTTAAAAATGATGAAAAACACCATTTTTAAGGACAAAATTCAACCCTGAATCTATTCGGGTGTCTGTTTTTACATTTGAGTCAAAAAAATAATTTCACCTCCTGGGCACAAAAATCCCTGACTCCAGTATCAGGAATTTTCTTCCCCGCACACCAAAAAAATCTTGATTTTTAAATGCTATGAAAAATGACATTTTTAAGGACAAAAAGCAACCACGAATCTCATTCTGGTGTCCGTTTTTAGATTTGAGTCAGAAATTTTTTTTCACCTCCTGGGCACAAAAATCGGCATAAGGAATTTTCTTACCCAGACACCAAAAAAATCTTGATTTTTAAAAGCTATGAAAACACCATTTTTAAGGATGAAATTCAACCCCGAATCTCATTCTGGTGTCCGTTTTTAGATTTGAGTAAAAAAAAAACATTCACCTCCTGGGCACAAAAATCCCTGACTCCGGCATCAGGAATTTTCTTCCCCGCACACCAAAAAAATCTTGAATTTAAAATCTATGAAAAACACCATTTTGAAGGACGAAATTCAACCCCGAATCTCATTCTGGTGTCTATTTATACATTTGGATGGAAAAAAAATTTCACCTCCTGGGCACAAAAACCTGGTTGTTTGAATTGTCTGGCCTGGACTGAGGGATTTTAAATTAAATTAAATAAAATTAAAGAAATTTGAAATTTGAAATTTGAAATTTGGAATTTGAAATTTGAAATTTGAAATTTGTAATTTGAAATTTGAAATTTGAAATTTGAAATTTGAAATTTGAAATTTGAAATTTGAAATTTGAAATTTGAAATTTGAAATTTGAAATTTGAAATTTGAAATTTGAAATTTGCCTTGCCTTGCCTTGCCTTGCTTTGCCTTGCCTTGCCTTGCCTTGCCTTGCCTTGCCTTGCCTTGCCTTGCCTTGCCTTGCCTTGCCTTGCCTTGCCTTGCCTTGCCTTGCCTTGCCTTGCCTTGCCTTGCCTCCGGCATCAGGAATTTTCTTCCCCGGACACGAAATAAATCTTGATTTTTATAAACTATGAAAAACACCATTTTTAAGGAAGGAATTCAACCCCACATCTCATTCTGGTATCCGTTTTTAGATTTGAGTCAGAAATTATTTTTCAACTCCTGGGCACAAAAATCGGCATCAGGAATTTTCTTCCCCGGACACCAAAAAAATCTTGATTTTTAAAAGCTATGAAAAACATCATTTTTAAGAATGAAATTCAACCCCGAATTTCATTCTGGTGTGCGTTTTTACATTTCGGTGGAAAATAATTTCACCTCCTGGGCACAAAAGTCCCTGACTCCGGCATCAGGAATTTTCTTCCCCGGGCACCAAAAAAATCTTGATTTTTAAAAGCTATGAAAAACACCATTTTTAAGCACGAAATTCAACCCCGAATCTCATTCTGGTGTCTATTTATACATTTGGGTGGAAAAAAAAATTCACCTCCTGGGCACAAAAATCCCTGACTCCGGCATCAGGAATTTTCTTCCCAACAAAATCTTGATTTTTAAAAATTATGATAAACACCATTTTAAAGGACAAAATTCAACCCTGAATCTCATTCGGGTGTCCGTTTTTAGATTTGATTAAAAAAAAACATTCACCTCCTGGGCACAAAAATCCCTGACTCCAGCATCAGGAATTTTCTTCCCCGCACACCAAAAATATCTTGAATTTAAAATCTATGAAAAACACCATTTTGAAGGACAAAATTCAACCCCGAATCTCATTCCGGCGTCCGTTTATAGATTTGGGTGGGGAAAAAAATTTCACCTCCTGGGCACAAAAATCCCTGACTCCGGCATCAGGAATTTTCTTCCCCGGACACGAAATAAATCTTGATTTTTAAAAGCTATGAAAAACACCATTTTTGAGAATGAAATTCAACCCTGAATCTCATTCTGGTGTCGGTTTTTAGATTTGGGGGTGGGAAAAAATTTCACCTCCTGGGCACAAAAATCCCTGACCCCGGCATCAGGAATTATCTTCCCCGGACACCAAAAAAATCTTCATTTTTAAAAACTATGAAAAACACCATTTTGAAGGACGAAATTCAACCGCAAATCTAATTCTGGCATCCGTTTTTACATTTGGGTCAAAAAAAATATTCACCTCCTGGGCACAAAAATCCCTGACCCCGGCATCAGGAATTTTCTTCCCCGCACACCAAAAAAATCTTGATTTTTAAATGCTATGAAAAATGACATTTTTAAGCACGAAATTCAACCCCGAATCTCATTCCGGCGTCCGTTTATAGATTTGGGTGGGGAAAAAAATTTCACCTCCTGGGCACAAAAATCCCTGACTCCGGCATCAGGAATTTTCTTCCCCGGACACGAAATAAATCTTGATTTTTAAAAGCTATGAAAAACACCATTTTTGAGAATGAAATTCAACCCTGAATCTCATTCTGGTGTCGGTTTTTAGATTTGGGGGTGGGAAAAAATTTCACCTCCTGGGCACAAAAATCCCTGACCCCGGCATCAGGAATTATCTTCCCCGGACACCAAAAAAATCTTCATTTTTAAAAACTATGAAAAACACCATTTTGAAGGACGAAATTCAACCGCAAATCTAATTCTGGCATCCGTTTTTACATTTGGGTCAAAAAAAATATTCACCTCCTGGGCACAAAAATCCCTGACCCCGGCATCAGGAATTTTCTTCCCCGCACACCAAAAAAATCTTGATTTTTAAATGCTATGAAAAATGACATTTTTAAGGACAAAAAGCAACCACGAATCTCATTCTGGTGTCCGTTTTTAGATTTGAGTCAGAATTTTTTTTTCACCTCCTGGGCACAAAAATCGGCATAAGGAATTTTATTACCCAGACACCAAAAATATCTTGATTTTTAAAAGCTATGAAAACACCATTTTTAAGGATGAAATTCAACCCCGAATCTCATTCTGGTGTCCGTTTTTAGATTTGAGTAAAAAAAAACATTCACCTCCTGGGCACAAAAATCCCTGACTCCAGCATCAGGAATTTTCTTCCCCGCACACCAAAAATATCTTGAATTTAAAATCTATGAAAAACACCATTTTGAAGGACAAAATTCAACCCCGAATCTCATTCTGGTGTCTATTTATACATTTGGGTGGAAAAAAAAATTCACCTCCTGGGCACAAAAATCCCTGACTCCGGCATCAGGAATTTTCTTCCCAACAAAATCTTGATTTTTAAAAATTATGATAAACACCATTTTAAAGGACAAAATTCAACCCTGAATCTCATTCGGGTGTCCGTTTTTAGATTTGAGTAAAAAAAACATTCACCTCCTGGGCACAAAAATCCCTGACTCCAGCATCAGGAATTTTCTTCCCCGCACACCAAAAATATCTTGAATTTAAAATCTATGAAAAACACCATTTTGAAGGACAAAATTCAACCCCGAATCTCATTCTGGTGTCTATTTATACATTTGGGTGGGAAAAAAAATTCACCTCCTGGGCACAAAAATCGCCGGGACTTAAAAACCTGGTTGTTTGAATTGTCTGGCCTGAACTGAGGGATTTTAAATTAAATTAAATTTTTGAAATTTGAAATTTGAAATTTGAAATTTGCCTTGCCTTGCCTTGCCTTGCCTTGCCTTGCCTTGCCTTGCCTTTGGCATCAGGAATTTTCTTCCCCGGACACCAAAAAATTCTTAATTTTTAAAAGCTATGAAAAACACCATTTTTAAGAATGAAATTCAACCCCGAATCTAATTCTAGTGTGCGTTTTTACATTTGGGTGGAAAAAAATTTCACCTCCTGGGCACAAAAATCCCTGACTCCGGCATCAGGAATTTTCTTCCCAACAAAATCTTGATTTTTAAAAATTATGATAAACACCATTTTAAAGGACAAAATTCAACCCTGAATCTCATTCGGCTGTCTGTTTTTACATTTGAGTCAAAAAAAATTTTTCACCTCCTGGGCACAAAAATCCCTGACTCCGGCATCAGGAATTTTCTTCCCCGGACACGAAATAAATCTTGATTTTTAAAAGCTATGAAAAACACCATTTTTGAGAATGAAATTCAACCCTGAATCTCATTCTGGTGTCGGTTTTTAGATTTGGGGGTGGGAAAAAATTTCACCTCCTGGGCACAAAAATCCCTGACTCCGGCATCAGGAATTTTCTTCCCGGGACACCAAAAAATTCTTGATTTTTAAAAGCTATGAAAAACATCATTTTTAAGAGTGAAATTCAACCCCGAATCTCATTCTGGTGTGCGTTTTTACATTTGGGTGGAAAATAATTTCACCTCCTGGGCAGAAAAGTCCCTGACTCCGGCATCAGGAATTTTCTTCCCCGGACACCAAAAAATTCTTGATTTTTAAAAGCTATGAAAAACACCATTTTTAAGCACGAAATTCAACCCCGAATCTCATTCCGGCGTCTGTTTATAGATTTGGGTGGGGAAAAAAAATTCACCTCCTGGGCACAAAACTCTCTGACCCCAGCATCAGGAATTTTCTTCCCCGGACACCAAAAAATTCTTGATTTTTAAAAGCTATGAAAAACACCATTTTTAAGCACGAAATTCAACCCCGAATCTCATTCCGGCGTCTGTTTATAGATTTGGGTGGGGAAAAAAAATTCACCTCCTGGGCACAAAACTCTCTGACCCCAGCATCAGGAATTTTCTTCCCCGGACACCAAAAAATTCTTGATTTTTAAAAGCTATGAAAAACACCATTTTTAAGCACGAAATTCAACCCCGAATCTCATTCCGGCGTCCGTTTATAGATTTGGGTGGGGAAAAAAATTTCACCTCCTGGGCACAAAAATCCCTGACCCTGGAATCAGGAATTTTCTTCCCCGCACACCAAAAAAATCTTGATTTTTACAAACTATGAAAAACACCATTTTTAAGAATGAAATTCAACCCCGAATCTCATTCTGGTGTCCGTTTTTACATTTGAGTCAAAAAAAATATTCACCTCTTGGGCACAAAAATCCCTGACCCTGGCATCAGGAAGTTTCTTCTCCGGACACCAAAAAAATCTTGATTTTTATAAACTATGAAAAACACCATTTTTAAGGAAGAAATTCAACCCCGAATCTCATTCTGGTGTCCGTTTTTAGATTTGAGAAAAAAAAACATTCACCTCCTAGGCACAAAAGTCCCTGATCCCCGGCATCAGGAATTTTCTTCCTCGGACAACAAAAAATTCTTGATTTTTAAAACTATGAAAAACACCATTTTTAAGAATGAAATTCAACCCCGAATCTCATTCTGGTGTGCGTTTTTACATTTGGGTGGAAAATAATTTCACCTCCTGGGCACAAAAATCCCTGACTCCGGCATCAGGAATTTTCTTCCTCGGACACCAAAAAATTATTGATTTTTAAAAGCTATGAAAAACACCATTTTTAAGGACGAAATTCAACCACGAATCTCATTCTGGTGTGCGTTTTTACATTTGAGTAAAAAAAAAAAACATTCACCTCCTGGGCACAAAAATCCCTGACCCCGGCATCAGGAATTTTCTTCCCTGCACACCAAAAAAATCTTGATTTTTAAAAGCTATGAAAAACACCATTTTTAAGAATGAAATTCAACCCCGAATCTAATTCTGGCATCCGTTTTTACATTTGGGTCAAAAAAAATATTCACCTCTTGGGCACAAAAGTCCCTGACACCCGGCAACAGGAATTTTCTTCCCCGGACACCAAAAAATTCTTGATTTTTAAAAGCTATGAAAAACACCATTTTCAAGGACGAAATTCAACCCCGAATCTAATTCTGGCATCCGTTTCTACATTTGGGTCAAAAAAAATATTCACCTCTTGGGCACAAAAATCCCTGACCCTGGCATCAGGAAGTTTCTTCCCCGGACACCAAAAAAATCTTGATTTTTATAAACTATGAAAAACACCATTTTTTAGAATGAAATTCAACCCCGAATCTCATTCTGGTGTCTGTTTTTAGATTTGGGTCAAAAAAACTTTTTCCCCTCTTGGGCACAAAAATCCCTGACTCCAGCATCAGGAATTTTCTTCCCCGGACACCAAAAAAATCTTGAATTTAAAAACTATGAAAAACACCATTTTAAAGGACGAAATTAAACCCCGAATCTCATTCTGGTGTCTATTTATACATTTGGGTGGAAAAAAAATTTCACCTTTTGGGCACAAAAATCGCCGGGACTTAAAAACCTGGTTGTTTGAATTGTCTGGCCTGGACTGATGGAAATTAAATTAAATTAAATTAAATAAATTTGAAATTTGAAATTTGAAATTTGAAATTTGAAATTTGAAATTTGAAATTTGAAATTTGAAATTTGAAATTTGAAATTTGAAATTTGAAATTTGAAATTTGAAATTTGAAATTTGAAATTTGAAATTTGAAATTTGAAATTTGAAATTTGAAATTTGAAATTTGAAATTTGAAATTTGAAATTTGCCTTGCCTTGCCTTGCTTTGCCTTGCCTTGCCTTCGGCATCAGGAATTTTCTTCCCCGGACACAAAAAAATTCTTAATTTTTAAAAGCTATGAAAAACACCATTTTTAAGAATGAAATTCAACCCCGAATCTCATTCTAGTGTGCATTTTTACATTTGGATGGAAAAACATTTCACCTCCTGGGCCCAAAAATCCCTGACTCCGGCATCAGGAATTTTCTTCCCAACAAAATCTTGATTTTTAAAAATTATGATAAACACCATTTTTAAGGAAGAAATTCAACCCCGAATCTCATTCTGGTGTCCGTTTTTACATTTGGGTGGAAAAAAAATTTCACCTCCTGGGCACAAAAATCCCTGACTCCGGCATCAGGAATTTTCTTCCCCGGACACCAAAAAATTCTTAATTTTTAAAAGCTATGAAAAACACCATTTTTAAGAATGAAATTCAACCCCGAATCTCATTCTAGTGTGCGTTTTTACATTTGGGTGGAAAAACATTTCACCTCCTGGGCCCAAAAATCCCTGACTCCGGCATCAGGAATTTTCTTCCCAACAAAATCTTGATTTTTAAAAATTATGATAAACACCATTTTTAAGGAAGAAATTCAACCCCGAATCTCATTCTGGTGTCCGTTTTTACATTTGGGTGGAAAAAAAAATTTCACCTCCTGGGCACAAAAATCCCTGACCCTGGCATCAGGAATTTTCTTCCCCGGACACCAAAAAAATCTTGATTTTTAAAAGCTATGAAAAACACCATTTTTAAGCATGAAATTCAACCCCGAATCTCATTCCAGCGTCCGTTTATAGATTTGAGTGGAAAAAAAAATTCACCTTCTGGGCACAAAAATCCCTGACCCTGGCATCAGGAATTTTCTTCCGAACAAAATCTTGATTTTTAAAAATTATGATAAACACGATTTTTAAGGAAGAAATTCAACCCCGAATCTCATTCTGGTGTCCGTTTTTCATTTGGGTGGAAAAAAAAATTTCACCTCCTGGGCACAAAAATCCCTGACTCCGGCATCAGGAATTTTCTTCCCGGGACACCAAAAAATTCTTAATTTTTAAAAGCTATGAAAAACACCATTTTTATTATTGAAATTCAACCCCGAATCTCATTCTAGTGTGCGTTTTTACATTTGGGTGGAAAAACATTTCACCTCCTGGGCCCAAAAATCCCTGACTCCGGCATCAGGAATTTTCTTCCCAACAAAATCTTGATTTTTAAAAATTATGATAAACACCATTTTTAAGGAAGAAATTCAACCCCGAATCTCATTCTGGTGTCCGTTTTTACATTTGGGTGGAAAAAAAATTTCACCTCCTGGGCACAAAAATCCCTGACTCCGGCATCAGGAATTTTCTTCCCCGGACACCAAAAAATTCTTAATTTTTAAAAGCTATGAAAAACACCATTTTTAAGAATGAAATTCAACCCCGAATCTCATTCTAGTGTGCGTTTTTACATTTGGGTGGAAAAACATTTCACCTCCTGGGCCCAAAAATCCCTGACTCCGGCATCAGGAATTTTCTTCCCAACAAAATCTTGATTTTTAAAAATTATGATAAACACCATTTTTAAGGAAGAAATTCAACCCCGAATCTCATTCTGGTGTCCGTTTTTACATTTGGGTGGAAAAAAAAATTTCACCTCCTGGGCACAAAAATCCCTGACTCCGGCATCAGGAATTTTCTTCCCGGGACACCAAAAAATTCTTGATTTTTAAAAGCTATGAAAAACACCATTTTGAAGGAGGACATTCAACCCCGAATCTCATTCTGGTGCCTATTTATACATTTGGGTGGAAAAAAAATTTCACCTCCAGGGCACAAAAATCGCCGGGACTTAAAAACCTGGTTGTTTGAATTGTCTGGCCTGGACTGAGGGATTTTAAATTAAATTAAATTAAATTGAAGAAATTTATAATTTGAAATTTGAAATTTGAAATTTGAAATTTGAAATTTGAAATTTGAAATTTGAAATTTGAAATTTGAAATTTGAAATTTGAAATTTGAAATTTGAAATTTGAAATTTGAAATTTGAAATTTGAAATTTGAAATTTGAAATTTGAAATTTGAAATTTGAAATTTGAAATTTGAAATTTGAAATTTGAAATTTGAAATTTGAAATTTGAAATTTGAAATTTGAAATTTGCCTTGCCTTGCCTTGCTTTGCCTTGCCTTGCCTTCGGCATCAGGAATTCTCTTCCCCGGACACAAAAAAATTCTTAATTTTTAAAAGCTATGAAAAACACCATTTTTAAGAATGAAATTCAACCCCGAATCTCATTCTAGTGTGCATTTTTACATTTGGATGGAAAAACATTTCACCTCCTGGGCCCAAAAATCCCTGACTCCGGCATCAGGAATTTTCTTCCCAACAAAATCTTGATTTTTAAAAATTATGATAAACACCATTTTTAAGGAAGAAATTCAACCCCGAATCTCATTCTGGTGTCCGTTTTTACATTTGGGTGGAAAAAAAATTTCACCTCCTGGGCACAAAAATCCCTGACTCCGGCATCAGGAATTTTCTTCCCCGGACACCAAAAAATTCTTAATTTTTAAAAGCTATGAAAAACACCATTTTTAAGAATGAAATTCAACCCCGAATCTCATTCTAGTGTGCGTTTTTACATTTGGGTGGAAAAACATTTCACCTCCTGGGCCCAAAAATCCCTGACTCCGGCATCAGGAATTTTCTTCCCAACAAAATCTTGATTTTTAAAAATTATGATAAACACCATTTTTAAGGAAGAAATTCAACCCCGAATCTCATTCTGGTGTCCGTTTTTACATTTGGGTGGAAAAAAAAATTTCACCTCCTGGGCACAAAAATCCCTGACTCCGGCATCAGGAATTTTCTTCCCGGGACACCAAAAAATTCTTGATTTTTAAAAACTATGAAAAACACCATTTTGAAGGACGAAATTCAACCCCAAATCTAATTCTGGCATCTGTTTTTACATTTGGGTCAAAAAAAATATTCACCTCCTGGGCACAAAAATCCCTGACCCTGGCATCAGGAATTTTCTTCCCCGGACACCAAAAAAATCTTGATTTTTAAAAGCTATGAAAAACACCATTTTTAAGCATGAAATTCAACCCCGAATCTCATTCCGGCGTCCGTTTATAGATTTGAGTGGAAAAAAAAATTCACCTTCTGGGCACAAAAATCCCTGACCCTGGCATCAGGAATTTTCTTCCGAACAAAATCTTGATTTTTAAAAATTATGATAAACACGATTTTTAAGGAAGAAATTCAACCCCGAATCTCATTCTGGTGTCCGTTTTTCATTTGGGTGGAAAAAAAAATTTCACCTCCTGGGCACAAAAATCCCTGACTCCGGCATCAGGAATTTTCTTCCCGGGACACCAAAAAATTCTTAATTTTTAAAAGCTATGAAAAACACCATTTTTAAGAATGAAATTCAACCCCGAATCTCATTCTAGTGTGCGTTTTTACATTTGGGTGGAAAAACATTTCACCTCCTGGGCCCAAAAATCCCTGACTCCGGCATCAGGAATTTTCTTCCCAACAAAATCTTGATTTTTAAAAATTATGATAAACACCATTTTTAAGGAAGAAATTCAACCCCGAATCTCATTCTGGTGTCCGTTTTTACATTTGGGTGGAAAAAAAATTTCACCTCCTGGGCACAAAAATCCCTGACTCCGGCATCAGGAATTTTCTTCCCCGGACACCAAAAAATTCTTAATTTTTAAAAGCTATGAAAAACACCATTTTTAAGAATGAAATTCAACCCCGAATCTCATTCTAGTGTGCGTTTTTACATTTGGGTGGAAAAACATTTCACCTCCTGGGCCCAAAAATCCCTGACTCCGGCATCAGGAATTTTCTTCCCAACAAAATCTTGATTTTTAAAAATTATGATAAACACCATTTTTAAGGAAGAAATTCAACCCCGAATCTCATTCTGGTGTCCGTTTTTACATTTGGGTGGAAAAAAAAATTTCACCTCCTGGGCACAAAAATCCCTGACTCCGGCATCAGGAATTTTCTTCCCGGGACACCAAAAAATTCTTGATTTTTAAAAGCTATGAAAAACACCATTTTGAAGGAGGACATTCAACCCCGAATCTCATTCTGGTGCCTATTTATACATTTGGGTGGAAAAAAAATTTCACCTCCAGGGCACAAAAATCGCCGGGACTTAAAAACCTGGTTGTTTGAATTGTCTGGCCTGGACTGAGGGATTTTAAATTAAATTAAATTAAATTGAAGAAATTTATAATTTGAAATTTGAAATTTGAAATTTGAAATTTGAAATTTGAAATTTGAAATTTGAAATTTGAAATTTGAAATTTGAAATTTGAAATTTGAAATTTGAAATAATTTGAAATTTGAAATTTGAAATTTGAAATTTGAAATTTGAAATTTGAAATTTGAAATTTGAAATTTGAAATTTGAAATTTGAAATTTGAAATTTGAAATTTGAAATTTGAAATTTGAAATTTGAAATTTGAAATTTGAAATTTGAAATTTGAAATTTGAAATTTGAAATTTGAAATTTGAAATTTGAAATTTGAAATTTGAAATTTGAAATTTGCCTTGCCTTGCCTTGCTTTGCCTTGCCTTGCCTTCGGCATCAGGAATTTTCTTCCCCGGACACAAAAAAATTCTTAATTTTTAAAAGCTATGAAAAACACAATTTTTAAGAATGAAATTCAACCCCGAATCTCATTCTAGTGTGCATTTTTACATTTGGATGGAAAAACATTTCACCTCCTGGGCCCAAAAATCCCTGACTCCGGCATCAGGAATTTTCTTCCCAACAAAATCTTGATTTTTAAAAATTATGATAAACACCATTTTTAAGGAAGAAATTCAACCCCGAATCTCATTCTGGTGTCCGTTTTTACATTTGGGTGGGAAAAAAATTTCACCTCCTGGGCACAAAAATCCCTGACTCCGGCATCAGGAATTTTCTTCCCCGGACACCAAAAAATTCTTAATTTTTAAAAGCTATGAAAAACACCATTTTTAAGAATGAAATTCAACCCCGAATCTCATTCTAGTGTGCGTTTTTACATTTGGGTGGAAAAACATTTCACCTCCTGGGCCCAAAAATCCCTGACTCCGGCATCAGGAATTTTCTTCCCAACAAAATCTTGATTTTTAAAAATTATGATAAACACCATTTTTAAGGAAGAAATTCAACCCCGAATCTCATTCTGGTGTCCGTTTTTACATTTGGGTGGAAAAAAAAATTTCACCTCCTGGGCACAAAAATCCCTGACTCCGGCATCAGGAATTTTCTTCCCGGGACACCAAAAAATTCTTGATTTTTAAAAACTATGAAAAACACCATTTTGAAGGACGAAATTCAACCCCAAATCTAATTCTGGCATCTGTTTTTACATTTGGGTCAAAAAAAATATTCACCTCCTGGGCACAAAAATCCCTGACCCTGGCATCAGGAATTTTCTTCCCCGGACACCAAAAAAATCTTGATTTTTAAAAGCTATGAAAAACACCATTTTTAAGCATGAAATTCAACCCCGAATCTCATTCCGGCGTCCGTTTATAGATTTGAGTGGAAAAAAAAATTCACCTTCTGGGCACAAAAATCCCTGACCCTGGCATCAGGAATTTTCTTCCGAACAAAATCTTGATTTTTAAAAATTATGATAAACACGATTTTTAAGGAAGAAATTCAACCCCGAATCTCATTCTGGTGTCCGTTTTTCATTTGGGTGGAAAAAAAAATTTCACCTCCTGGGCACAAAAATCCCTGACTCCGGCATCAGGAATTTTCTTCCCGGGACACCAAAAAATTCTTAATTTTTAAAAGCTATGAAAAACACCACTTTTAAGAATGAAATTCAACCCCGAATCTCATTCTAGTGTGCGTTTTTACATTTGGGTGGAAAAACATTTCACCTCCTGGGCCCAAAAATCCCTGACTCCGGCATCAGGAATTTTCTTCCCAACAAAATCTTGATTTTTAAAAATTATGATAAACACCATTTTTAAGGAAGAAATTCAACCCCGAATCTCATTCTGGTGTCCGTTTTTACATTTGGGTGGAAAAAAAATTTCACCTCCTGGGCACAAAAATCCCTGACTCCGGCATCAGGAATTTTCTTCCCCGGACACCAAAAAATTCTTAATTTTTAAAAGCTATGAAAAACACCATTTTTAAGAATGAAATTCAACCCCGAATCTCATTCTAGTGTGCGTTTTTACATTTGGGTGGAAAAACATTTCACCTCCTGGGCCCAAAAATCCCTGACTCCGGCATCAGGAATTTTCTTCCCAACAAAATCTTGATTTTTAAAAATTATGATAAACACCATTTTTAAGGAAGAAATTCAACCCCGAATCTCATTCTGGTGTCCGTTTTTACATTTGGGTGGAAAAAAAATTTCACCTCCTGGGCACAAAAATCCCTGACTCCGGCATCAGGAATTTTCTTCCCGGGACACCAAAAAATTCTTGATTTTTAAAAGCTATGAAAAACACCATTTTGAAGGAGGACATTCAACCCCGAATCTCATTCTGGTGCCTATTTATACATTTGGGTGGAAAAAAAATTTCACCTCCAGGGCACAAAAATCGCCGGGACTTAAAAATCTGGTTGTTTGAATTGTCTGGCCTGGACTGAGGGATTTTAAATTAAATTAAATTAAATTGAAGAAATTTATAATTTGAAATTTGAAATTTGAAATTTTTAATTTGAAATTTGAAATTTGAAATTTGAAATTTGAAATTTGAAATTTGAAATTTGAAATTTGAAATTTGAAATTTGAAATTTCAAATTTGAAATAATTTGAAATTTGAAATTTGAAATTTGAAATTTGAAATTTGAAATTTGAAATTTGAAATTTGAAATTTGAAATTTGAAATTTGAAATTTGAAATTTGAAATTTGAAATTTGAAATTTGAAATTTGAAATTTGAAATTTGAAATTTGAAATTTGAAATTTGAAATTTGAAATTTGAAATTTGAAATTTGAAATTTGAAATTTGAAATTTGAAATTTGAAATTTGAAATTTGAAATTTGAAATTTGAAATTTGAAATTTGAAATTTGAAATTTGAAATTTGAAATTTGAAATTTGAAATTTGAAATTTGAAATTTGAAATTTGAAATTTGAAATTTGAAATTTGAAATTTGAAATTTGCCTTGCCTTGCCTTGCTTTGCCTTGCCTTGCCTTCGGCATCAGGAATTTTCTTCCCCGGACACAAAAAAATTCTTAATTTTTAAAAGCTATGAAAAACACCATTTTTAAGAATGAAATTCAACCCCGAATCTCATTCTAGTGTGCGTTTTTACATTTGGGTGGAAAAAAATTTCACCTCCTGGGCACAAAAATCCCTGACTCCGGCATCAGGAATTTTCTTCCCAACAAAATCTTGATTTTTAAAAATTATGATAAACACCATTTTAAAGGACAAAATTCAACCCTGAATCTCATTCGGCTGTCTGTTTTTACATTTGAGTCAAAAAAAATTTTTCACCTCCTGGGCACAAAAATCCCTGACTCCGGCATCAGGAATTTTCTTCCCCGGACACGAAATAAATCTTGATTTTTAAAAGCTATGAAAAACACCATTTTTGAGAATGAAATTCAACCCTGAATCTCATTCTGGTGTCGGTTTTTAGATTTGGGGGTGGGAAAAAATTTCACCTCCTGGGCACAAAAATCCCTGACTCCGGCATCAGGAATTTTCTTCCCCGGACACCAAAAAATTCTTGATTTTTAAAAGCTATGAAAAACACCATTTTTAAGCACGAAATTCAACCCCGAATCTCATTCCGGCGTCTGTTTATAGATTTGGGTGGGGAAAAAAAATTCACCTCCTGGGCACAAAACTCTCTGACCCCAGCATCAGGAATTTTCTTCCCCGGACACCAAAAAATTCTTGATTTTTAAAAGCTATGAAAAACACCATTTTTAAGCACGAAATTCAACCCCGAATCTCATTCCGGCGTCCGTTTATAGATTTGGGTGGGGAAAAAAATTTCACCTCCTGGGCACAAAAATCCCTGACTCCGGCATCAGGAATTTTCTTCCCCGGACACGAAATAAATCTTGATTTTTAAAAGCTATGAAAAACACCATTTTTGAGAATGAAATTCAACCCTGAATCTCATTCTGGTGTCGGTTTTTAGATTTGGGGGTGGGAAAAAATTTCACCTCCTGGGCACAAAAATCCCTGACCCCGGCATCAGGAATTATCTTCCCCGGACACCAAAAAAATCTTCATTTTTAAAAACTATGAAAAACACCATTTTGAAGGACGAAATTCAACCGCAAATCTAATTCTGGCATCCGTTTTTACATTTGGGTCAAAAAAAATATTCACCTCCTGGGCACAAAAATCCCTGACCCCGGCATCAGGAATTTTCTTCCCCGCACACCAAAAAAATCTTGATTTTTAAATGCTATGAAAAATGACATTTTTAAGGACAAAAAGCAACCACGAATCTCATTCTGGTGTCCGTTTTTAGATTTGAGTCAGAATTTTTTTTTCACCTCCTGGGCACAAAAATCGGCATAAGGAATTTTATTACCCAGACACCAAAAATATCTTGATTTTTAAAAGCTATGAAAACACCATTTTTAAGGATGAAATTCAACCCCGAATCTCATTCTGGTGTCCGTTTTTAGATTTGAGTAAAAAAAAACATTCACCTCCTGGGCACAAAAATCCCTGACTCCAGCATCAGGAATTTTCTTCCCAACAAAATCTTGATTTTTAAAAATTATGATAAACACCATTTTAAAGGACAAAATTCAACCCTGAATCTCATTCGGGTGTCCGTTTTTAGATTTGAGTAAAAAAAAACATTCACCTCCTGGGCACAAAAATCCCTGACTCCAGCATCAGGAATTTTCTTCCCCGCACACCAAAAATATCTTGAATTTAAAATCTATGAAAAACACCATTTTGAAGGACAAAATTCAACCCCGAATCTCATTCTGGTGTCTATTTATACATTTGGGTGGAAAAAAAAATTCACCTCCTGGGCACAAAAATCCCTGACTCCGGCATCAGGAATTTTCTTCCCAACAAAATCTTGATTTTTAAAAATTATGATAAACACCATTTTAAAGGACAAAATTCAACCCTGAATCTCATTCGGGTGTCCGTTTTTAGATTTGAGTAAAAAAAACATTCACCTCCTGGGCACAAAAATCCCTGACTCCAGCATCAGGAATTTTCTTCCCCGCACACCAAAAATATCTTGAATTTAAAATCTATGAAAAACACCATTTTGAAGGACAAAATTCAACCCCGAATCTCATTCTGGTGTCTATTTATACATTTGGGTGGGAAAAAAAATTCACCTCCTGGGCACAAAAATCGCCGGGACTTAAAAACCTGGTTGTTTGAATTGTCTGGCCTGAACTGAGGGATTTTAAATTAAATTAAATTTTTGAAATTTGAAATTTGAAATTTGAAATTTGCCTTGCCTTGCCTTGCCTTGCCTTGCCTTGCCTTGCCTTGCCTTGCCTTTGGCATCAGGAATTTTCTTCCCCGGACACCAAAAAATTCTTAATTTTTAAAAGCTATGAAAAACACCATTTTTAAGAATGAAATTCAACCCCGAATCTCATTCTAGTGTGCGTTTTTACATTTGGGTGGAAAAAAATTTCACCTCCTGGGCACAAAAATCCCTGACTCCGGCATCAGGAATTTTCTTCCCAACAAAATCTTGATTTTTAAAAATTATGATAAACACCATTTTAAAGGACAAAATTCAACCCTGAATCTCATTCGGCTGTCTGTTTTTACATTTGAGTCAAAAAAAATTTTTCACCTCCTGGGCACAAAAATCCCTGACTCCGGCATCAGGAATTTTCTTCCCCGGACACGAAATAAATCTTGATTTTTAAAAGCTATGAAAAACACCATTTTTGAGAATGAAATTCAACCCTGAATCTCATTCTGGTGTCGGTTTTTAGATTTGGGGGTGGGAAAAAATTTCACCTCCTGGGCACAAAAATCCCTGACTCCGGCATCAGGAATTTTCTTCCCGGGACACCAAAAAATTCTTGATTTTTAAAAGCTATGAAAAACATCATTTTTAAGAGTGAAATTCAACCCCGAATCTCATTCTGGTGTGCGTTTTTACATTTGGGTGGAAAATAATTTCACCTCCTGGGCAGAAAAGTCCCTGACTCCGGCATCAGGAATTTTCTTCCCCGGACACCAAAAAATTCTTGATTTTTAAAAGCTATGAAAAACACCATTTTTAAGCACGAAATTCAACCCCGAATCTCATTCCGGCGTCTGTTTATAGATTTGGGTGGGGAAAAAAAATTCACCTCCTGGGCACAAAACTCTCTGACCCCAGCATCAGGAATTTTCTTCCCCGGACACCAAAAAATTCTTGATTTTTAAAAGCTATGAAAAACACCATTTTTAAGCACGAAATTCAACCCCGAATCTCATTCCGGCGTCTGTTTATAGATTTGGGTGGGGAAAAAAAATTCACCTCCTGGGCACAAAACTCTCTGACCCCAGCATCAGGAATTTTCTTCCCCGGACACCAAAAAATTCTTGATTTTTAAAAGCTATGAAAAACACCATTTTTAAGCACGAAATTCAACCCCGAATCTCATTCCGGCGTCCGTTTATAGATTTGGGTGGGGAAAAAAATTTCACCTCCTGGGCACAAAAATCCCTGACCCTGGAATCAGGAATTTTCTTCCCCGCACACCAAAAAAATCTTGATTTTTACAAACTATGAAAAACACCATTTTTAAGAATGAAATTCAACCCCGAATCTCATTCTGGTGTCCGTTTTTACATTTGAGTCAAAAAAAATATTCACCTCTTGGGCACAAAAATCCCTGACCCTGGCATCAGGAAGTTTCTTCTCCGGACACCAAAAAAATCTTGATTTTTATAAACTATGAAAAACACCATTTTTAAGGAAGAAATTCAACCCCGAATCTCATTCTGGTGTCCGTTTTTAGATTTGAGAAAAAAAAACATTCACCTCCTAGGCACAAAAGTCCCTGATCCCCGGCATCAGGAATTTTCTTCCTCGGACAACAAAAAATTCTTGATTTTTAAAACTATGAAAAACACCATTTTTAAGAATGAAATTCAACCCCGAATCTCATTCTGGTGTGCGTTTTTACATTTGGGTGGAAAATAATTTCACCTCCTGGGCACAAAAATCCCTGACTCCGGCATCAGGAATTTTCTTCCTCGGACACCAAAAAATTATTGATTTTTAAAAGCTATGAAAAACACCATTTTTAAGGACGAAATTCAACCACGAATCTCATTCTGGTGTGCGTTTTTACATTTGAGTAAAAAAAAAAAACATTCACCTCCTGGGCACAAAAATCCCTGACCCCGGCATCAGGAATTTTCTTCCCTGCACACCAAAAAAATCTTGATTTTTAAAAGCTATGAAAAACACCATTTTTAAGAATGAAATTCAACCCCGAATCTAATTCTGGCATCCGTTTTTACATTTGGGTCAAAAAAAATATTCACCTCTTGGGCACAAAAGTCCCTGACACCCGGCAACAGGAATTTTCTTCCCCGGACACCAAAAAATTCTTGATTTTTAAAAGCTATGAAAAACACCATTTTCAAGGACGAAATTCAACCCCGAATCTAATTCTGGCATCCGTTTCTACATTTGGGTCAAAAAAAATATTCACCTCTTGGGCACAAAAATCCCTGACCCTGGCATCAGGAAGTTTCTTCCCCGGACACCAAAAAAATCTTGATTTTCATAAACTATGAAAAACACCATTTTTTAGAATGAAATTCAACCCCGAATCTCATTCTGGTGTCTGTTTTTAGATTTGGGTCAAAAAAACTTTTTCCCCTCTTGGGCACAAAAATCCCTGACTCCAGCATCAGGAATTTTCTTCCCCGGACACCAAAAAAATCTTGAATTTAAAAACTATGAAAAACACCATTTTAAAGGACGAAATTAAACCCCGAATCTCATTCTGGTGTCTATTTATACATTTGGGTGGAAAAAAAATTTCACCTCCTGGGCACAAAAATCGCCGGGACTTAAAAACCTGGTTGTTTGAATTGTCTGGCCTGGACTGATGGAAATTAAATTAAATTAAATTAAATAAATTTGAAATTTGAAATTTGAAATTTGAAATTTGAAATTTGAAATTTGAAATTTGAAATTTGAAATTTGAAATTTGAAATTTGAAATTTGAAATTTGAAATTTGAAATTTGAAATTTGAAATTTGAAATTTGAAATTTGAAATTTGAAATTTGAAATTTGAAATTTGAAATTTGAAATTTGAAATTTGAAATTTGAAATTTGAAATTTGAAATTTGAAATTTGAAATTTGAAATTTGAAATTTGAAATTTGAAATTTGAAATTTGAAATTTGAAATTTGAAATTCGAAATTCGAAATTTGAAATTCGAAATTTGAAATTCGAAATTTGAAATTTGAAATTTGAAATTTGAAATTTGAAATTTGCCTTTCCTTGCCTTGCTTTGCCTTGCCTTGCCTTCTGCATCAGGAATTTTCTTCCCCGGACACCAAAAAATTCTTAATTTTTAAAAGCTATGAAAAACACCATTTTTAAGAATGAAATTCAACCCCGAATCTCATTCTAGTGTGCGTTTTTACATTTGGGTGGAAAAAATAATTTCACCTCCTGGGTCCAAAAATCCCTGACTACGGCATCAGGAATTTTCTTCCCAACAAAATCTTGATTTTTAAATATTATGATAAACACCATTTTTAAGGAAGAAATTCAACCCCGAATCTCATTCTGGTGTCCGTTTTTACATTTGGGTGGAAAAAAAAATTTCACCTCCTGGGCACAAAAATCCCTGACTCCGGCATCAGGAATTTTCTTCCCCGGACACCAAAAAATTCTTGATTTTTAAAAGCTATGAAAAACATCATTTTTAAGAATGAAATTCAACCCCGAATTTCATTCTGGTGTGCGTTTTTACATTTCGGTGGAAAATAATTTCACCTCCTGGGCACAAAAGTCCCTGACTCCGGCATCAGGAATTTTCTTCCCCGGGCACCAAAAAAATCTTGATTTTTAAAAGCTATGAAAAACACCATTTTTAAGCACGAAATTCAACCCCGAATCTCATTCCGGCGTCCGTTTATAGATTTGGGTGGGAAAAAAAATTTCACCTCCTGGGCACAAAAATCCCTGACCCTGGCATCAGGAATTTTCTTCCCCGGACACCAAAAAAATCTTGATTTTTATAAACTATGAAAAACAGCATTTTTAAGGAAGAAATTCAACCCCGAATTTCATTCTGGTGTCAGTTTTTACAATTGAGTCAATAAAAAAATTTCACCTCCTGGGCACAAAAATCCCTGACCCCAGCATCAGGAATTTTCTTCCCCGGACACGAAATAAATCTTGATTTTTAAAAGCAATGAAAAACATCATTTTTAAGAATGAAATTCAACCCCGAATCTCATTCTGGTGTGCGTTTTTACATTTGGGTGGAAAATAATTTCACCTCCTGGGCACAAAAGTCCCTGACCCCGGCATCAGGAATTTTCTTCCCCGGACACCAAAAAAATCTTGATTTTTAAAAGCTATGAAAAACACCATTTTTAAGCATGAAATTCAACCCCGAATCTCATTCCGGCCTCCGTTTATAGATTTGAGTGGAAAAAAATTTTTCACCTCCTGGGCACAAAAATCCCTGACTCCGGCATCAGGCATTTTCTTCCCAACAAAATCTTGATTTTTAAAAATGATGAAAAACACCATTTTTAAGGACAAAATTCAACCCTGAATCTATTCGGGTGTCTGTTTTTACATTTGAGTCAAAAAAAAAATTTCACCTCCTGGGCCCAAAAATCCCTGACTCCGGCATCAGGAATTATCTTCCCCGGACACCAAAAAAATCTTGAATTTTAAAAACTATGAAAAACACCATTTTGAAGGACGAAATTCAACCCCAAATCTAATTCTGGCATCTGTTTTTACATTTGGGTCAAAAAAAATATTCACCTCCTGGGCACAAAAATCCCTGACCCTGGCATCAGGAATTTTCTTCCCCGGACACCAAAAATATCTTGATTTTTAAAAGCAATGAAAAACACCATTTTTAAGAATGAAATTCAACCCCGAATCTCATTCTAGTGTGCGTTTTGACATTTGGGTGGAAAAAAATTTCACCTCCTGGGCACAAAAATCCCTGACCCTGGCATCAGGAATTTTCTTCCCCGCACACCAAAAAAATCTTGATTTTTAAATGCTATGAAAAATGACATTTTTAAGGACAAAAAGCAACCCCGAATCTCATTCTGGTGTCCGTTTTTAGATTTGAGTCAGAATTTTTTTTTCACCTCCTGGGCACAAAAATCGGCATAAGGAATTTTCTTACCCAGACACCAAAAAAATCTTGATTTTTAAAAGCTATGAAAACACCATTTTGAAGGACGAAATTCAACCCCGAATCTCATTCTGGTGTCTATTTATACATTTGGATGGAAAAAAAATTTCACCTCCTGGGCACAAAAATCGCCGGGACCTAAAAACCTGGTTGTTTGAATTGTCTGGCCTGGACTGAGGTATTTTAAATTAAATTAAATAAAATTAAAGAAATTTGAAATTTGAAATTTGAAATTTGAAATTTGAAATTTGAAATTTGAAATTTGAAATTTGAAATTTGAAATTTGAAATTTGAAATTTGAAATTTGAAATTTGAAATTTGAAATTTGAAATTTGAAATTTGCCTTGCCTTGCCTTGCCTTGCCTTGCTTTGCCTTGCCTTGCCTTGCCTTGCCTTGCCTTGCCTTGCCTTGCCTTGCCTCCGGCATCAGGAATTTTCTTCCCCGGACACGAAATAAATCTTGATTTTTATAAACTATGAAAAACACCATTTTTAAGGAAGGAATTCAACCCCACATCTCATTCTGGTATCCGTTTTTAGATTTGAGTCAGAAATTATTTTTCAACTCCTGGGCACAAAAATCGGCATCAGGAATTTTCTTCCCCGGACACCAAAAAAATCTTGATTTTTAAAAGCTATGAAAAACATCATTTTTCAGAATGAAATTCAACCCCGAATTTCATTCTGGTGTGCGTTTTTACATTTCGGTGGAAAATAATTTCACCTCCTGGGCACAAAAGTCCCTGACTCCGGCATCAGGAATTTTCTTCCCCGGGCACCAAAAAAATCTTGATTTTTAAAAGCTATGAAAAACACCATTTTTAAGCACGAAATTCAACCCCGAATCTCATTCCGGCGTCCGTTTATAGATTTGGGTGGGAAAAAATATTTCACCTCCTGGGCACAAAAATCCCTGACCCTGGCATCAGGAATTTTCTTCCCCGGACACCAAAAAAAATCTTGATTTTTATAAACTATGAAAAACAGCATTTTTAAGGAAGAAATTCAACCCCGAATTTCATTCTGGTGTCAGTTTTTACATTTGAGTCAATAAAAAAATTTCACCTCCTGGGCACAAAAATCCCTGACTCCGGCATCAGGCATTTTCTTCCCAACAAAATCTTGATTTTTAAAAATGATGAAAAACACCATTTTTAAGGACAAAATTCAACCCTGAATCTATTCGGGTGTCTGTTTTTACATTTGAGTCAAAAAAATAATTTCACCTCCTGGGCACAAAAATCCCTGACTCCGGCATCAGGAATTTTCTTCCCCGCACACCAAAAAAATCTTGATTTTTAAATGCTATGAAAAATGACATTTTTAAGGACAAAAAGCAACCCCGAATCTCATTCTGGTGTCCGTTTTTAGATTTGAGTCAGAAATTTTTTTTCACCTCCTGGGCACAAAAATCGGCATAAGGAATTTTCTTACCCAGACACCAAAAAAATCTTGATTTTTAAAAGCTATGAAAACACCATTTTTAAGGATGAAATTCAACCCCGAATCTCATTCTGGTGTCCGTTTTTAGATTTGAGTAAAAAAAAAACATTCACCTCCTGGGCACAAAAATCCCTGACTCCGGCATCAGGAATTTTCTTCCCCGCACACCAAAAAAATCTTGAATTTAAAATCTATGAAAAACACCATTTTGAAGGACGAAATTCAACCCCGAATCTCATTCTGGTGTCTATTTATACATTTGGATGGAAAAAAAATTTCACCTCCTGGGCACAAAAATCGCCGGGACCTAAAAACCTGGTTGTTTGAATTGTCTGGCCTGGACTGAGGGATTTTAAATTAAATTAAATAAAATTAAAGAAATTTGAAATTTGAAATTTGAAATTTGGAATTTGAAATTTGAAATTTGAAATTTGTAATTTGAAATTTGAAATTTGAAATTTGAAATTTGAAATTTGAAATTTGAAATTTGAAATTTGAAATTTGAAATTTGAAATTTGAAATTTGAAATTTGAAATTTGAAATTTGAAATTTGAAATTTGCCTTGCCTTGCCTTGCCTTGCTTTGCCTTGCCTTGCCTTGCCTTGCCTTGCCTTGCCTTGCCTTGCCTTGCCTTGCCTTGCCTTGCCTTGCCTTGCCTTGCCTCCGGCATCAGGAATTTTCTTCCCCGGACACGAAATAAATCTTGATTTTTATAAACTATGAAAAACACCATTTTTAAGGAAGGAATTCAACCCCACATCTCATTCTGGTATCCGTTTTTAGATTTGAGTCAGAAATTATTTTTCAACTCCTGGGCACAAAAATCGGCATCAGGAATTTTCTTCCCCGGACACCAAAAAAATCTTGATTTTTAAAAGCTATGAAAAACATCATTTTTAAGAATGAAATTCAACCCCGAATTTCATTCTGGTGTGCGTTTTTACATTTCGGTGGAAAATAATTTCACCTCCTGGGCACAAAAGTCCCTGACTCCGGCATCAGGAATTTTCTTCCCCGGGCACCAAAAAAATCTTGATTTTTAAAAGCTATGAAAAACACCATTTTTAAGCACGAAATTCAACCCCGAATCTCATTCCGGCGTCCGTTTATAGATTTGGGTGGGAAAAAATATTTCACCTCCTGGGCACAAAAATCCCTGACCCTGGCATCAGGAATTTTCTTCCCCGGACACCAAAAAAATCTTGATTTTTATAAACTATGAAAAACAGCATTTTTAAGGAAGAAATTCAACCCCGAATCTCATTCCGGCGTCCGTTTATAGATTTGAGTGGAAAAAAAAAATTCACCTCCTGGGCACAAAAATCCCTGACTCCGGAATCAGGCATTTTCTTCCCAACAAAATCTTGATTTTTAAAAATGATGAAAAACACCATTTTTAAGGACAAAATTCAACCCTGAATCTATTCGGGTGTCTGTTTTTACATTTGAGTCAAAAAAAAAATTTCACCTCCTGGGCCCAAAAATCCCTGACTCCGGCATCAGGAATTATCTTCCCCGGACACCAAAAAAATCTTGATTTTTAAAAACTATGAAAAACACCATTTTGAAGGACGAAATTCAACCCCAAATCTAATTCTGGCATCCGTTTTTACATTTGGGTCAAAAAAAATATTCACCTCCTGGGCACAAAAATCCCTGACCCTGGCATCAGGAATTTTCTTCCCCGGACACCAAAAATATCTTGATTTTTAAAAGCAATGAAAAACACCATTTTTAAGAATGAAATTCAACCCCGAATCTCATTCTAGTGTGCGTTTTGACATTTGGGTGGAAAAAAATTTCACCTCCTGGGCACAAAAATCCCTGACTCCGTCATCAGGAATTTTCTTCCCAACAAAATCTTGATTTTTAAAAATTATGATAAACACCATTTTTAAGGAAGAAATTCAACCCCGAATCTCATTCTGGTGTCCATTTTTACATTTGAGTCAATAAAAAAATTTCACCTCCTGGGCACAAAAATCCCTGACTCCGGCATCAGAAATTTTCTTCCTCGGACACCAAAAAATTCTTGATTTTTAAAAGCTATGAAAAACACCATTTTTAAGAATGAAATTCAACCCCGAATCTCATTCTGGTGTCCGTTTTTAGATTTGGGTGGAAAAAAAATTTCACCTCCTGGGCACAAAAATCCCTTACCCCGGCATCAGGAATTTTCTTCCCTGCACACCAAAAAAATCTTGATTTTTAAAAGCTATGAAAAACACCATTTTTAAGAATGAAATTCAACCCCGAATCTCATTCTGGTGTGCGTTTTTACATTTGGGTGGAAAATAATTTCACCTCCTGGGCACAAAAATCCCTGACCCCGGCATCAGGAATTTTCTTCCCTGCACACCAAAAAAATCTTGATTTTTAAAAGCTATGAAAAACACCATTTTTAAGAATGAAATTCAACCCTGAATTTCATTCTGGTGTCCGTTTTTACATTTGAGTCAATAAAAAAATTTCACCTCCTGGGCACAAAAATCCCTGACTCCGGCATCTTGATTTTCATAAACTATGAAAAACACCATTTTTAAGGACGAAATTCAACCCCGAATCTCATTCTGGTGTCCGTTTTTAGATTTGAGAAAAAAAAACATTCACCTCCTAGGCACAAAAGTCCCTGATCCCCGGCATCAGGAATTTTCTTCCTCGGACAACAAAAAATTCTTGATTTTTAAAAGTATGAAAAACACCATTTTTAAGAATGAAATTCAACCCCGAATCTCATTCTGATGTGCGTTTTTACATTTGGGTGGAAAATAATTTCACCTCCTGGGCACAAAAATCCCTGACTCCGGCATCAGGAATTTTCTTCCTCGGACACCAAAAAATTATTGATTTTTAAAAGCTATGAAAAACACCATTTTTAAGGACGAAATTCAACCACGAATCTCATTCTGGTGTCCGTTTTTAGATTTGAGTAAAAAAAACAAACATTCACCTCCTGGGCACAAAAATCCCTGACCCCGGCATCAGGAATTTTCTTCCCTGCACACCAAAAAAATCTTGATTTTTAAAAGCTATGAAAAACACCATTTTTAAGAATGAAATTCAACCCCGAATCTAATTCTGGCATCCGTTTTTACATTTGGGTCAAAAAAAATATTCACCTCTTGGGCACAAAAGTCCCTGACACCCGGCATCAGGAATTTTCTTCCCCGGACACCAAAAAATTCTTGATTTTTAAAAGCTATGAAAAACACCATTTTCAAGGACGAAATTCAACCCCGAATCTAATTCTGGCATCCGTTTTTACATTTGGGTCAAAAAAAATATTCACCTCTTGGGCACAAAAATCCCTGACTCCAGCATCAGGAATTTTCTTCCCCGGACACCAAAAAAATCTTGAATTTAAAAACTATGAAAAACACCATTTTGAAGGACGAAATTAAACCCCGAACCTCATTCTGGTGTCTATTTATACATTTGGGTGGAAAAAAAATTTCACCTCCTGGGCACAAAAATCGCCGGGACTTAAAAACCTGGTTGTTTGAATTGTCTGGCCTGGACTGATGGATTTTAAATTAAATTAAATTAAATAAATTTGAAATTTGAAATTTGAAATTTGAAATTTGAAATTTGAAATTTGAAATTTGAAATTTGAAATTTGAAATTTGAAATTTGAAATTTGAAATTTGAAATTTGAAATTTGAAATTTGAAATTTGAAATTTGAAATTTGAAATTTGAAATTTGAAATTTGAAATTTGAAATTTGAAATTTGAAATTTGAAATTTGAAATTTGAAATTTGAAATTTGAAATTTGAAATTTGAAATTTGAAATTTGAAATTTGAAATTTGAAATTTGAAATTTGAAATTTGAAATTTGAAATTTGAAATTTGAAATTTGAAATTTGAAATTTGAAATTTGCCTTGCCTTGCCTTGCTTTGCCTTGCCTTGCCTTCGGCATCAGGAATTTTCTTCCCCGGACACCAAAAAATTCTTAATTTTTAAAAGCTATGAAAAACACCATTTTTAAGAATGAAATTCAACCCCGAATCTCATTCTAGTGTGCGTTTTTACATTTGGGTGGAAAAAAATTTCACCTCCTGGGCCCAAAAATCCCTGATTTTGTTCTTCCCAACAAAATCTTGATTTTTAAAAATTATGATAAACACCATTTTTAAGGAAGAAATTCAACCCCGAATCTCATTCTGGTGTCCGTTTTTACATTTGGGTGGAAAAAAAAATTTCACCTCCAGGGCACAAAAATCCCTGACTCCGGCATCAGGAATTTTCTTCCCCGGACACCAAAAAATTCTTAATTTTTAAAAGCTATGAAAAACACCATTTTTAAGAATGAAATTCAACCCTGAATCTCATTCTAGTGTGCGTTTTTACATTTGGGTGGAATAACATTTCACCTCCTGGGCCCAAAAATCCCTGACTCCGGCATCAGGAATTTTCTTCCCAACAAAATCTTGATTTTTAAAAATTATGATAAACACCATTTTTAAGGAAGAAATTCAACCCCGAATCTCATTCTGGTGTCCGTTTTTACATTTGGGTGGAAAAAAAATTTCACCTCCTGGGCACAAAATCCCTGACTCCGGCATCAGGAATTTTCTTCCCCGGACACCAAAAAATTCTTAATTTTTAAAAGCTATGAAAAACACCATTTTTAAGAATGAAATTCAACCCCGAATCTCATTCTAGTGTGCGTTTTTACATTTGGGTGGAAAAACATTTCACCTCCTGGGCCCAAAAATCCCTGACTCCGGCATCAGGAATTTTCTTCCCAACAAAATCTTGATTTTTAAAAATTATGATAAACACCATTTTTAAGGAAGAAATTCAACCCCGAATCTCATTCTGGTGTCCGTTTTTACATTTGGGTGGAAAAAAAAATTTCACCTCCTGGGCACAAAAATCCCTGACTCCGGCATCAGGAATTTTCTTCCCGGGACACCAAAAAATTCTTGATTTTTAAAAGCTATGAAAAACACCATTTTGAAGGAGGACATTCAACCCCGAATCTCATTCTGGTGCCTATTTATACATTTGGGTGGAAAAAAAATTTCACCTCCAGGGCACAAAAATCGCCGGGACTTAAAAACCTGGTTGTTTGAATTGTCTGGCCTGGACTGAGGGATTTTAAATTAAATTAAATTAAATTGAAGAAATTTGAAATTTGAAATTTGAAATTTGAAATTTGAAATTTGAAATTTGAAATTTGAAATTTGAAATTTGAAATTTGAAATTTGAAATTTGAAATTTGAAATAATTTGAAATTTGAAATTTGAAATTTGAAATTTGAAATTTGAAATTTGAAATTTGAAATTTGAAATTATTTGAAATTTGAAATTTGAAATTTGAAATTTGAAATGAAATTTGAAATTTGAAATTTGAAATTTGAAATTTGAAATTTGAAATTTGAAATTTGAAATTTGAAATTTGAAATTTGAAATTTGAAATTTGAAATTTGAAATTTGAAATTTGAAATTTGAAATTTGAAATTTGAAATTTGAAATTTGAAATTTGAAATTTGCCTTGCCTTGCCTTGCTTTGCCTTGCCTTGCCTTCGGCATCAGGAATTTTCTTCCCCGGACACAAAAAAATTCTTAATTTTTAAAAGCTATGAAAAACACCATTTTTAAGAATGAAATTCAACCCCGAATCTCATTCTAGTGTGCATTTTTACATTTGGATGGAAAAACATTTCACCTCCTGGGCCCAAAAATCCCTGACTCCGGCATCAGGAATTTTCTTCCCAACAAAATCTTGATTTTTAAAAATTATGATAAACACCATTTTTAAGGAAGAAATTCAACCCCGAATCTCATTCTGGTGTCCGTTTTTACATTTGGGTGGAAAAAAAATTTCACCTCCTGGGCACAAAAATCCCTGACTCCGGCATCAGGAATTTTCTTTCCCGGACACCAAAAAATTCTTAATTTTTAAAAGCTATGAAAAACACCATTTTTAAGAATGAAATTCAACCCCGAATCTCATTCTAGTGTGCGTTTTTACATTTGGGTGGAAAAACATTTCACCTCCTGGGCCCAAAAATCCCTGACTCCGGCATCAGGAATTTTCTTCCCAACAAAATCTTGATTTTTAAAAATTATGATAAACACCATTTTTAAGGAAGAAATTCAACCCCGAATCTCATTCTGGTGTCCGTTTTTACATTTGGGTGGAAAAAAAAATTTCACCTCCTGGGCACAAAAATCCCTGACTCCGGCATCAGGAATTTTCTTCCCGGGACACCAAAAAATTCTTGATTTTTAAAAACTATGAAAAACACCATTTTGAAGGACGAAATTCAACCCCAAATCTAATTCTGGCATCTGTTTTTACATTTGGGTCAAAAAAAATATTCACCTCCTGGGCACAAAAATCCCTGACCCTGGCATCAGGAATTTTCTTCCCCGGACACCAAAAAAATCTTGATTGTTAAAAGCTGTGAAAAACACCATTTTTAAGCATGAAATTCAACCCCGAATCTCATTCCGGCGTCCGTTTATAGATTTGAGTGGAAAAAAAAATTCACCTTCTGGGCACAAAAATCCCTGACCCTGGCATCAGGAATTTTCTTCCGAACAAAATCTTGATTTTTAAAAATTATGATAAACACGATTTTTAAGGAAGAAATTCAACCCCGAATCTCATTCTGGTGTCCGTTTTTCATTTGGGTGGAAAAAAAAATTTCACCTCCTGGGCACAAAAATCCCTGACTCCGGCATCAGGAATTTTCTTCCCGGGACACCAAAAAATTCTTAATTTTTAAAAGCTATGAAAAACACCATTTTTATTATTGAAATTCAACCCCGAATCTCATTCTAGTGTGCGTTTTTACATTTGGGTGGAAAAACATTTCACCTCCTGGGCCCAAAAATCCCTGACTCCGGCATCAGGAATTTTCTTCCCAACAAAATCTTGATTTTTAAAAATTATGATAAACACCATTTTTAAGGAAGAAATTCAACCCCGAATCTCATTCTGGTGTCCGTTTTTACATTTGGGTGGAAAAAAAATTTCACCTCCTGGGCACAAAAATCCCTGACTCCGGCATCAGGAATTTTCTTCCCCGGACACCAAAAAATTCTTAATTTTTAAAAGCTATGAAAAACACCATTTTTAAGAATGAAATTCAACCCCGAATCTCATTCTAGTGTGCGTTTTTACATTTGGGTGGAAAAACATTTCACCTCCTGGGCCCAAAAATCCCTGACTCCGGCATCAGGAATTTTCTTCCCAACAAAATCTTGATTTTTAAAAATTATGATAAACACCATTTTTAAGGAAGAAATTCAACCCCGAATCTCATTCTGGTGTCCGTTTTTACATTTGGGTGGAAAAAAAAATTTCACCTCCTGGGCACAAAAATCCCTGACTCCGGCATCAGGAATTTTCTTCCCGGGACACCAAAAAATTCTTGATTTTTAAAAGCTATGAAAAACACCATTTTGAAGGAGGACATTCAACCCCGAATCTCATTCTGGTGCCTATTTATACATTTGGGTGGAAAAAAAATTTCACCTCCAGGGCACAAAAATCGCCGGGACTTAAAAACCTGGTTGTTTGAATTGTCTGGCCTGGACTGAGGGATTTTAAATTAAATTAAATTAAATTGAAGAAATTTATAATTTGAAATTTGAAATTTGAAATTTGAAATTTGAAATTTGAAATTTGAAATTTGAAATTTGAAATTTGAAATTTGAAATTTGAAATTTGAAATTTGAAATTTGAAATTTCAAATTTGAAATAATTTGAAATTTGAAATTTGAAATTTGAAATTTGAAATTTGAAATTTGAAATTTGAAATTTGAAATTTGAAATTTGAAATTTGAAATTTGAAATTTGCCTTGCCTTGCCTTGCTTTGCCTTGCCTTGCCTTCGGCATCAGGAATTTTCTTCCCCGGACACAAAAAAATTCTTAATTTTTAAAAGCTATGAAAAACACCATTTTTAAGAATGAAATTCAACCCCGAATCTCATTCTAGTGTGCGTTTTTACATTTGGGTGGAAAAACATTTCACCTCCTGGGCCCAAAAATCCCTGACTCCGGCATCAGGAATTTTCTTCCCAACAAAATCTTGATTTTTAAAAATTATGATAAACACCATTTTTAAGGAAGAAATTCAACCCCGAATCTCATTCTGGTGTCCGTTTTTACATTTGGGTGGAAAAAAAATTTCACCTCCTGGGCACAAAAATCCCTGACTCCGGCATCAGGAATTTTCTTCCCCGGACACCAAAAAATTCTTAATTTTTAAAAGCTATGAAAAACACCATTTTTAAGAATGAAATTCAACCCTGAATCTCATTCTAGTGTGCGTTTTTACATTTGGGTGGAATAACATTTCACCTCCTGGGCCCAAAAATCCCTGACTCCGGCATCAGGAATTTTCTTCCCAACAAAATCTTGATTTTTAAAAATTATGATAAACACCATTTTTAAGGAAGAAATTCAACCCCGAATCTCATTCTGGTGTCCGTTTTTACATTTGGGTGGAAAAAAAATTTCACCTCCTGGGCACAAAATCCCTGACTCCGGCATCAGGAATTTTCTTCCCCGGACACCAAAAAATTCTTAATTTTTAAAAGCTATGAAAAACACCATTTTTAAGAATGAAATTCAACCCCGAATCTCATTCTAGTGTGCGTTTTTACATTTGGGTGGAAAAACATTTCACCTCCTGGGCCCAAAAATCCCTGACTCCGGCATCAGGAATTTTCTTCCCAACAAAATCTTGATTTTTAAAAATTATGATAAACACCATTTTTAAGGAAGAAATTCAACCCCGAATCTCATTCTGGTGTCCGTTTTTACATTTGGGTGGAAAAAAAAATTTCACCTCCTGGGCACAAAAATCCCTGACTCCGGCATCAGGAATTTTCTTCTTGGGACACCAAAAAATTCTTGATTTTTAAAAGCTATGAAAAACACCATTTTGAAGGAGGACATTCAACCCCGAATCTCATTCTGGTGCCTATTTATACATTTGGGTGGAAAAAAAATTTCACCTCCAGGGCACAAAAATCGCCGGGACTTAAAAACCTGGTTGTTTGAATTGTCTGGCCTGGACTGAGGGATTTTAAATTAAATTAAATTAAATTGAAGAAATTTGAAATTTGAAATTTGAAATTTGAAATTTGAAATTTGAAATTTGAAATTTGAAATTTGAAATAATTTGAAATAATTTGAAATTTGAAATTTGAAATTTGAAATTTGAAATTTGAAATTTGAAATTTGAAATTTGAAATTTGAAATTTGAAATTTGAAATTTGAAATTTGAAATTTGAAATTTGAAATTTGAAATTTGAAATTTGAAATTTGAAATTTGAAATTTGAAATTTGCCTTGCCTTGCCTTGCTTTGCCTTGCCTTGCCTTCGGCATCAGGAATTTTCTTCCCCGGACACAAAAAAATTCTTAATTTTTAAAAGCTATGAAAAACACCATTTTTAAGAATGAAATTCAACCCCGAATCTCATTCTAGTGTGCGTTTTTACATTTGGGTGGAAAAACATTTCACCTCCTGGGCCCAAAAATCCCTGACTCCGGCATCAGGAATTTTCTTCCCAACAAAATCTTGATTTTCAAAAATTATGATAAACACCATTTTTAAGGAAGAAATTCAACCCCGAATCTCATTCTGGTGTCCGTTTTTACATTTGGGTGGAAAAAAAATTTCACCTCCTGGGCACAAAAATCCCTGACTCCGGCATCAGGAATTTTCTTCCCCGGACACCAAAAAATTCTTAATTTTTAAAAGCTATGAAAAACAGCATTTTTAAGAATGAAATTCAACCCCGAATCTCATTCTAGTGTGCGTTTTTACATTTGGGTGGAAAAACATTTCACCTCCTGGGCCCAAAAATCCCTGACTCCGGCATCAGGAATTTTCTTCCCAACAAAATCTTGATTTTTAAAAATTATGATAAACACCATTTTTAAGGAAGAAATTCAACCCCGAATCTCATTCTGGTGTCCGTTTTTACATTTGGGTGGAAAAAAAAATTTCACCTCCTGGGCACAAAAATCCCTGACTCCGGCATCAGGAATTTTCTTCCCGGGACACCAAAAAATTCTTGATTTTTAAAAGCTATGAAAAACACCATTTTGAAGGAGGACATTCAACCCCGAATCTCATTCTGGTGCCTATATATACATTTGGGTGGAAAAAAAATTTCACCTCCAGGGCACAAAAATCGCCGGGACTTAAAAACCTGGTTGTTTGAATTGTCTGGCCTGCACTGAGGGATTTTAAATTAAATTAAATTAAATTGAAGAAATTTGAAATTTGAAATTTGAAATTTGAAATTTGAAATTTGAAATTTGAAATTTGAAATTTGAAATTTGAAATTTGAAATTTGAAATTTGAAATTTGAAATTTGAAATTTGAAATTTGAAATTTGAAATTTGAAATTTGAAATTTGAAATTTGAAATTTGAAATTTGAAATTTGAAATTATTTGAAATTTGAAATTTGAAATTTGAAATTTGAAATTTGAAATTTGAAATTTGAAATTTGAAATTTGAAATTTGAAATTTGAAATTTGAAATTTGAAATTTGAAATTTGAAATTTGAAATTTGAAATTTGAAATTTGAAATTTGAAATTTGAAATTTGAAATTTGAAATTTGAAATTTGAAATTTGAAATTTGAAATTATTTGAAATTTGAAATTTGAAATTTGAAATTTGAAATTTGAAATTTGAAATTTGAAATTTGAAATTTGAAATTTGAAATTTGAAATTTGAAATTTGAAATTTGAAATTTGAAATTTGAAATTTGAAATTTGAAATTTGAAATTTGAAATTTGAAATTTGAAATTTGAAATTTGAAATTTGAAATTTGAAATTTGAAATTTGAAATTTGAAATTTGAAATTTGAAATTTGAAATTTGAAATTTGCCTTGCCTTGCCTTGCTTTGCCTTGCCTTGCCTTCGGCATCAGGAATTTTCTTCCCCGGACACAAAAAAATTCTTAATTTTTAAAAGCTATGAAAAACACCATTTTTAAGAATGAAATTCAACCCCGAATCTCATTCTAGTGTGCATTTTTACATTTGGATGGAAAAACATTTCACCTCCTGGGCCCAAAAATCCCTGACTCCGGCATCAGGAATTTTCTTCCCAACAAAATCTTGATTTTTAAAAATTATGATAAACACCATTTTTAAGGAAGAAATTCAACCCCGAATCTCATTCTGGTGTCCGTTTTTACATTTGGGTGGAAAAAAAATTTCACCTCCTGGGCACAAAAATCCCTGACTCCGGCATCAGGAATTTTCTTCCCCGGACACCAAAAAATTCTTAATTTTTAAAAGCTATGAAAAACACCATTTTTAAGAATGAAATTCAACCCCGAATCTCATTCTAGTGTGCGTTTTTACATTTGGGTGGAAAAACATTTCACCTCCTGGGCCCAAAAATCCCTGACTCCGGCATCAGGAATTTTCTTCCCAACAAAATCTTGATTTTTAAAAATTATGATAAACACCATTTTTAAGGAAGAAATTCAACCCCGAATCTCATTCTGGTGTCCGTTTTTACATTTGGGTGGAAAAAAAAATTTCACCTCCTGGGCACAAAAATCCCTGACTCCGGCATCAGGAATTTTCTTCCCGGGACACCAAAAAATTCTTGATTTTTAAAAACTATGAAAAACACCATTTTGAAGGACGAAATTCAACCCCAAATCTAATTCTGGCATCTGTTTTTACATTTGGGTCAAAAAAAATATTCACCTCCTGGGCACAAAAATCCCTGACCCTGGCATCAGGAATTTTCTTCCCCGGACACCAAAAAAATCTTGATTTTTAAAAGCTATGAAAAACACCATTTTTAAGCATGAAATTCAACCCCGAATCTCATTCCGGCGTCCGTTTATAGATTTGAGTGGAAAAAAAAATTCACCTTCTGGGCACAAAAATCCCTGACCCTGGCATCAGGAATTTTCTTCCGAACAAAATCTTGATTTTTAAAAATTATGATAAACACGATTTTTAAGGAAGAAATTCAACCCCGAATCTCATTCTGGTGTCCGTTTTTCATTTGGGTGGAAAAAAAAATTTCACCTCCTGGGCACAAAAATCCCTGACTCCGGCATCAGGAATTTTCTTCCCGGGACACCAAAAAATTCTTAATTTTTAAAAGCTATGAAAAACACCATTTTTATTATTGAAATTCAACCCCGAATCTCATTCTAGTGTGCGTTTTTACATTTGGGTGGAAAAACATTTCACCTCCTGGGCCCAAAAATCCCTGACTCCGGCATCAGGAATTTTCTTCCCAACAAAATCTTGATTTTTAAAAATTATGATAAACACCATTTTTAAGGAAGAAATTCAACCCCGAATCTCATTCTGGTGTCCGTTTTTACATTTGGGTGGAAAAAAAATTTCACCTCCTGGGCACAAAAATCCCTGACTCCGGCATCAGGAATTTTCTTCCCCGGACACCAAAAAATTCTTAATTTTTAAAAGCTATGAAAAACACCATTTTTAAGAATGAAATTCAACCCCGAATCTCATTCTAGTGTGCGTTTTTACATTTGGGTGGAAAAACATTTCACCTCCTGGGCCCAAAAATCCCTGACTCCGGCATCAGGAATTTTCTTCCCAACAAAATCTTGATTTTTAAAAATTATGATAAACACCATTTTTAAGGAAGAAATTCAACCCCGAATCTCATTCTGGTGTCTGTTTTTACATTTGGGTGGAAAAAAAAATTTCACCTCCTGGGCACAAAAATCCCTGACTCCGGCATCAGGAATTTTCTTCCCGGGACACCAAAAAATTCTTGATTTTTAAAAGCTATGAAAAACACCATTTTGAAGGAGGACATTCAACCCCGAATCTCATTCTGGTGCCTATTTATACATTTGGGTGGAAAAAAAATTTCACCTCCAGGGCACAAAAATCGCCGGGACTTAAAAACCTGGTTGTTTGAATTGTCTGGCCTGGACTGAGGGATTTTAAATTAAATTAAATTAAATTGAAGAAATTTATAATTTGAAATTTGAAATTTGAAATTTGAAATTTGAAATTTGAAATTTGAAATTTGAAATTTGAAATTTGAAATTTGAAATTTGAAATTTGAAATTTGAAATTTGAAATTTGAAATTTGAAATTATTTGAAATTTGAAATTTGAAATTTGAAATTTGAAATTTGAAATTTGAAATTTGAAATTTGAAATTTGAAATTTGAAATTTGAAATTTGAAATTTGAAATTTGCCTTGCCTTGCCTTGCTTTGCCTTGCCTTGCCTTCGGCATCAGGAATTTTCTTCCCCGGACACAAAAAAATTCTTAATTTTTAAAAGCTATGAAAAACACCATTTTTAAGAATGAAATTCAACCCCGAATCTCATTCTAGTGTGCGTTTTTACATTTGGGTGGAAAAACATTTCACCTCCTGGGCCCAAAAATCCCTGACTCCGGCATCAGGAATTTTCTTCCCAACAAAATCTTGATTTTTAAAAATTATGATAAACACCATTTTTAAGGAAGAAATTCAACCCCGAATCTCATTCTGGTGTCCGTTTTTACATTTGGGTGGAAAAAAAATTTCACCTCCTGGGCACAAAAATCCCTGACTCCGGCATCAGGAATTTTCTTCCCCGGACACCAAAAAATTCTTAATTTTTAAAAGCTATGAAAAACACCATTTTTAAGAATGAAATTCAACCCCGAATCTCATTCTAGTGTGCGTTTTTACATTTGGGTGGAAAAACATTTCACCTCCTGGGCCCAAAAATCCCTGACTCCGGCATCAGGAATTTTCTTCCCAACAAAATCTTGATTTTTAAAAATTATGATAAACACCATTTTTAAGGAAGAAATTCAACCCCGAATCTCATTCTGGTGTCCGTTTTTACATTTGGGTGGAAAAAAAAATTTCACCTCCTGGGCACAAAAATCCCTGACTCCGGCATCAGGAATTTTCTTCCCGGGACACCAAAAAATTCTTGATTTTAAAAGCTATGAAAAACACCATTTTGTAGGAGGACATTCAACCCCGAATCTCATTCTGGTGCCTATTTATACATTTGGGTGGAAAAAAAATTTCACCTCCAGGGCACAAAAATCGCCGGGACTTAAAAACCTGGTTGTTTGAATTGTCTGGCCTGGACTGAGGGTTTTTAAATTAAATTAAATTAAATTGAAGAAATTTGAAATTTGAAATTTGAAATTTGAAATTTGAAATTTGAAATTTGAAATTTGAAATTTGAAATTTGAAATTTGAAATTTGAAATTTGAAATTTGAAATTTGAAATTTGAAATTTGAAATTTGAAATTTGAAATTTGAAATTTGAAATTTGAAATTTGAAATTTGAAATTTGAAATTTGAAATTTGAAATTTGAAATTTGAAATTTGAAATTTGAAATTTGAAATTTGAAATTTGAAATTTGAAATTTGCCTTGCCTTGCCTTGCTTTGCCTTGCCTTGCCTTCGGCATCAGGAATTCTCTTCCCCGGACACAAAAAAATTCTTAATTTTTAAAAGCTATGAAAAACACCATTTTTAAGAATGAAATTCAACCCCGAATCTCATTCTAGTGTGCATTTTTACATTTGGATGGAAAAACATTTCACCTCCTGGGCCCAAAAATCCCTGACTCCAGCATCAGGAATTTTCTTCCCAACAAAATCTTGATTTTTAAAAATTATGATAAACACCATTTTTAAGGAAGAAATTCAACCCCGAATCTCATTCTGGTGTCCGTTTTTACATTTGGGTGGAAAAAAAATTTCACCTCCTGGGCACAAAAATCCCTGACTCCGGCATCAGGAATTTTCTTCCCCGGACACCAAAAAATTCTTAATTTTTAAAAGCTATGAAAAACACCATTTTTAAGAATGAAATTCAACCCCGAATCTCATTCTAGTGTGCGTTTTTACATTTGGGTGGAAAAACATTTCACCTCCTGGGCCCAAAAATCCCTGACTCCGGCATCAGGAATTTTCTTCCCAACAAAATCTTGATTTTTAAAAATTATGATAAACACCATTTTTAAGGAAGAAATTCAACCCCGAATCTCATTCTGGTGTCCGTTTTTACATTTGGGTGGAAAAAAAAATTTCACCTCCTGGGCACAAAAATCCCTGACTCCGGCATCAGGAATTTTCTTCCCGGGACACCAAAAAATTCTTGATTTTTAAAAACTATGAAAAACACCATTTTGAAGGACGAAATTCAACCCCAAATCTAATTCTGGCATCTGTTTTTACATTTGGGTCAAAAAAAATATTCACCTCCTGGGCACAAAAATCCCTGACCCTGGCATCAGGAATTTTCTTCCCCGGACACCAAAAAAATCTTGATTTTTAAAAGCTATGAAAAACAGCATTTTTAAGCATGAAATTCAACCCCGAATCTCATTCCGGCGTCCGTTTATAGATTTGAGTGGAAAAAAAAATTCACCTTCTGGGCACAAAAATCCCTGACCCTGGCATCAGGAATTTTCTTCCGAACAAAATCTTGATTTTTAAAAATTATGATAAACACGATTTTTAAGGAAGAAATTCAACCCCGAATCTCATTCTGGTGTCCGTTTTTCATTTGGGTGGAAAAAAAAATTTCACCTCCTGGGCACAAAAATCCCTGACTCCGGCATCAGGAATTTTCTTCCCGGGACACCAAAAAATTCTTAATTTTTAAAAGCTATGAAAAACACCATTTTTAAGAATGAAATTCAACCCCGAATCTCATTCTAGTGTGCGTTTTTACATTTGGGTGGAAAAACATTTCACCTCCTGGGCCCAAAAATCCCTGACTCCGGCATCAGGAATTTTCTTCCCAACAAAATCTTGATTTTTAAAAATTATGATAAACACCATTTTTAAGGAAGAAATTCAACCCCGAATCTCATTCTGGTGTCCGTTTTTACATTTGGGTGGAAAAAAAATTTCACCTCCTGGGCACAAAAATCCCTGACTCCGGCATCAGGAATTTTCTTCCCCGGACACCAAAAAATTCTTAATTTTTAAAAGCTATGAAAAACACCATTTTTAAGAATGAAATTCAACCCCGAATCTCATTCTAGTGTGCGTTTTTACATTTGGGTGGAAAAACATTTCACCTCCTGGGCCCAAAAATCCCTGACTCCGGCATCAGGAATTTTCTTCCCAACAAAATCTTGATTTTTAAAAATTATGATAAACACCATTTTTAAGGAAGAAATTCAACCCCGAATCTCATTCTGGTGTCCGTTTTTACATTTGGGTGGAAAAAAAAATTTCACCTCCTGGGCACAAAAATCCCTGACTCCGGCATCAGGAATTTTCTTCCCGGGACACCAAAAAATTCTTGATTTTTAAAAGCTATGAAAAACACCATTTTGAAGGAGGACATTCAACCCCGAATCTCATTCTGGTGCCTATTTATACATTTGGGTGGAAAAAAAATTTCACCTCCAGGGCACAAAAATCGCCGGGACTTAAAAACCTGGTTGTTTGAATTGTCTGGCCTGGACTGAGGGATTTTAAATTAAATTAAATTAAATTGAAGAAATTTATAATTTGAAATTTGAAATTTGAAATTTGAAATTTGAAATTTGAAATTTGAAATTTGAAATTTGAAATTTGAAATTTGAAATTTGAAATTTGAAATTTCAAATTTGAAATAATTTGAAATTTGAAATTTGAAATTTGAAATTTGAAATTTGAAATTTGAAATTTGAAATTTGAAATTTGAAATTTGAAATTTGAAATTTGAAATTTGAAATTTGAAATTTGAAATTTGAAATTTGAAATTTGAAATTTGAAATTTGAAATTTGAAATTTGAAATTTGAAATTTGAAATTTGAAATTTGAAATTTGAAATTTGAAATTTGAAATTTGAAATTTGAAATTTGAAATTTGAAATTTGAAATTTGAAATTTGAAATTTGAAATTTGAAATTTGAAATTTAAAATTTGCCTTGCCTTGCCTTGCTTTGCCTTGCCTTGCCTTCGGCATCAGGAATTTTCTTCCCCGGACACAAAAAAATTCTTAATTTTTAAAAGCTATGAAAAACACCATTTTTAAGAATGAAATTCAACCCCGAATCTCATTCTAGTGTGCATTTTTACATTTGGATGGAAAAACATTTCACCTCCTGGGCACAAAAATCCCTGACTCCGGCATCAGGAATTTTCTTCCCGGGACACCAAAAAATTCTTAATTTTTAAAAGCTATGAAAAACACCATTTTTAAGAATGAAATTCAACCCCGAATCTCATTCTAGTGTGCGTTTTTACATTTGGGTGGAAAAACATTTCACCTCCTGGGCCCAAAAATCCCTGACTCCGGCATCAGGAATTTTCTTCCCAACAAAATCTTGATTTTTAAAAATTATGATAAACACCATTTTTAAGGAAGAAATTCAACCCCGAATCTCATTCTGGTGTCCGTTTTTACATTTGGGTGGAAAAAAAAATTTCACCTCCTGGGCACAAAAATCCCTGACTCCGGCATCAGGAATTTTCTTCCCGGGACACCAAAAAATTCTTGATTTTTAAAAGCTATGAAAAACACCATTTTGAAGGAGGACATTCAACCCCGAATCTCATTCTGGTGCCTATTTATACATTTGGGTGGAAAAAAAATTTCACCTCCAGGGCACAAAAATCGCCGGGACTTAAAAACCTGGTTGTTTGAATTGTCTGGCCTGGACTGAGGGATTTTAAATTAAATTAAATTAAATTGAAGAAATTTATAATTTGAAATTTGAAATTTGAAATTTGAAATTTGAAATTTGAAATTTGAAATTTGAAATTTGAAATTTGAAATTTGAAATTTGAAATTTGAAATTTGAAATTTGAAATTTGAAATTTCAAATTTGAAATAATTTGAAATTTGAAATTTGAAATTTGAAATTTGAAATTTGAAATTTGAAATTTGAAATTTGAAATTTGAAATTTGAAATTTGAAATTTGAAATTTGAAATTTGAAATTTGAAATTTGAAATTTGAAATTTGAAATTTGAAATTTGAAATTTGAAATTTGAAATTTGAAATTTGAAATTTGAAATTTGAAATTTGAAATTTGAAATTTGAAATTTGAAATTTGAAATTTGAAATTTGAAATTTGAAATTTGAAATTTGAAATTTGCCTTGCCTTGCCTTGCTTTGCCTTGCCTTGCCTTCGGCATCAGGAATTTTCTTCCCCGGACACAAAAAAATTCTTAATTTTTAAAAGCTATGAAAAACACCATTTTTAAGAATGAAATTCAACCCCGAATCTCATTCTAGTGTGCATTTTTACATTTGGATGGAAAAACATTTCACCTCCTGGGCCCAAAAATCCCTGACTCCGGCATCAGGAATTTTCTTCCCAACAAAATCTTGATTTTTAAAAATTATGATAAACACCATTTTTAAGGAAGAAATTCAACCCCGAATCTCATTCTGGTGTCCGTTTTTACATTTGGGTGGGAAAAAAATTTCACCTCCTGGGCACAAAAATCCCTGACTCCGGCATCAGGAATTTTCTTCCCCGGACACCAAAAAATTCTTAATTTTTAAAAGCTATGAAAAACACCATTTTTAAGAATGAAATTCAACCCCGAATCTCATTCTAGTGTGCGTTTTTACATTTGGGTGGAAAAACATTTCACCTCCTGGGCCCAAAAATCCCTGACTCCGGCATCAGGAATTTTCTTCCCAACAAAATCTTGATTTTTAAAAATTATGATAAACACCATTTTTAAGGAAGAAATTCAACCCCGAATCTCATTCTGGTGTCCGTTTTTACATTTGGGTGGAAAAAAAAATTTCACCTCCTGGGCACAAAAATCCCTGACTCCGGCATCAGGAATTTTCTTCCCGGGACACCAAAAAATTCTTGATTTTTAAAAACTATGAAAAACACCATTTTGAAGGACGAAATTCAACCCCAAATCTAATTCTGGCATCTGTTTTTACATTTGGGTCAAAAAAAATATTCACCTCCTGGGCACAAAAATCCCTGACCCTGGCATCAGGAATTTTCTTCCCCGGACACCAAAAAAATCTTGATTTTTAAAAGCTATGAAAAACACCATTTTTAAGCATGAAATTCAACCCCGAATCTCATTCCGGCGTCCGTTTATAGATTTGAGTGGAAAAAAAAATTCACCTTCTGGGCACAAAAATCCCTGACCCTGGCATCAGGAATTTTCTTCCGAACAAAATCTTGATTTTTAAAAATTATGATAAACACGATTTTTAAGGAAGAAATTCAACCCCGAATCTCATTCTGGTGTCCGTTTTTCATTTGGGTGGAAAAAAAAATTTCACCTCCTGGGCACAAAAATCCCTGACTCCGGCATCAGGAATTTTCTTCCCGGGACACCAAAAAATTCTTAATTTTTAAAAGCTATGAAAAACACCACTTTTAAGAATGAAATTCAACCCCGAATCTCATTCTAGTGTGCGTTTTTACATTTGGGTGGAAAAACATTTCACCTCCTGGGCCCAAAAATCCCTGACTCCGGCATCAGGAATTTTCTTCCCAACAAAATCTTGATTTTTAAAAATTATGATAAACACCATTTTTAAGGAAGAAATTCAACCCCGAATCTCATTCTGGTGTCCGTTTTTACATTTGGGTGGAAAAAAAATTTCACCTCCTGGGCACAAAAATCCCTGACTCCGGCATCAGGAATTTTCTTCCCCGGACACCAAAAAATTCTTAATTTTTAAAAGCTATGAAAAACACCATTTTTAAGAATGAAATTCAACCCCGAATCTCATTCTAGTGTGCGTTTTTACATTTGGGTGGAAAAACATTTCACCTCCTGGGCCCAAAAATCCCTGACTCCGGCATCAGGAATTTTCTTCCCAACAAAATCTTGATTTTTAAAAATTATGATAAACACCATTTTTAAGGAAGAAATTCAACCCCGAATCTCATTCTGGTGTCCGTTTTTACATTTGGGTGGAAAAAAAAATTTCACCTCCTGGGCACAAAAATCCCTGACTCCGGCATCAGGAATTTTCTTCCCGGGACACCAAAAAATTCTTGATTTTTAAAAGCTATGAAAAACACCATTTTGAAGGAGGACATTCAACCCCGAATCTCATTCTGGTGCCTATTTATACATTTGGGTGGAAAAAAAATTTCACCTCCAGGGCACAAAAATCGCCGGGACTTAAAAACCTGGTTGTTTGAATTGTCTGGCCTGGACTGAGGGATTTTAAATTAAATTAAATTAAATTGAAGAAATTTATAATTTGAAATTTGAAATTTGAAATTTGAAATTTGAAATTTGAAATTTGAAATTTGAAATTTGAAATTTGAAATTTGAAATTTGAAATTTGAAATTTGAAATTTGAAATTTGAAATTTGAAATTTGAAATTTGAAATTTGAAATTTGAAATTTGAAATTTGAAATTTGAAATTTGAAATTTGAAATTTGAAATTTGAAATTTGAAATTTGAAATTTGAAATTTGAAATTTGAAATTCGAAATTCGAAATTTGAAATTCGAAATTTGAAATTCGAAATTTGAAATTTGAAATTTGAAATTTGAAATTTGAAATTTGCCTTTCCTTGCCTTGCTTTGCCTTGCCTTGCCTTCTGCATCAGGAATTTTCTTCCCCGGACACCAAAAAATTCTTAATTTTTAAAAGCTATGAAAAACACCATTTTTAAGAATGAAATTCAACCCCGAATCTCATTCTAGTGTGCGTTTTTACATTTGGGTGGAAAAAATAATTTCACCTCCTGGGTCCAAAAATCCCTGACTACGGCATCAGGAATTTTCTTCCCAACAAAATCTTGATTTTTAAATATTATGATAAACACCATTTTTAAGGAAGAAATTCAACCCCGAATCTCATTCTGGTGTCCGTTTTTACATTTGGGTGGAAAAAAAAATTTCACCTCCTGGGCACAAAAATCCCTGACTCCGGCATCAGGAATTTTCTTCCCCGGACACCAAAAAATTCTTGATTTTTAAAAGCTATGAAAAACATCATTTTTAAGAATGAAATTCAACCCCGAATTTCATTCTGGTGTGCGTTTTTACATTTCGGTGGAAAATAATTTCACCTCCTGGGCACAAAAGTCCCTGACTCCGGCATCAGGAATTTTCTTCCCCGGGCACCAAAAAAATCTTGATTTTTAAAAGCTATGAAAAACACCATTTTTAAGCACGAAATTCAACCCCGAATCTCATTCCGGCGTCCGTTTATAGATTTGGGTGGGAAAAAAAATTTCACCTCCTGGGCACAAAAATCCCTGACCCTGGCATCAGGAATTTTCTTCCCCGGACACCAAAAAAAATCTTGATTTTTATAAACTATGAAAAACAGCATTTTTAAGGAAGAAATTCAACCCCGAATTTCATTCTGGTGTCAGTTTTTACATTTGAGTCAATAAAAAAATTTCACCTCCTGGGCACAAAAATCCCTGACTCCGGCATCAGGCATTTTCTTCCCAACAAAATCTTGATTTTTAAAAATGATGAAAAACACCATTTTTAAGGACAAAATTCAACCCTGAATCTATTCGGGTGTCTGTTTTTACATTTGAGTCAAAAAAATAATTTCACCTCCTGGGCACAAAAATCCCTGACTCCGGCATCAGGAATTTTCTTCCCCGCACACCAAAAAAATCTTGATTTTTAAATGCTATGAAAAATGACATTTTTAAGGACAAAAAGCAACCCCGAATCTCATTCTGGTGTCCGTTTTTAGATTTGAGTCAGAAATTTTTTTTCACCTCCTGGGCACAAAAATCGGCATAAGGAATTTTCTTACCCAGACACCAAAAAATCTTGATTTTTAAAAGCTATGAAAACACCATTTTTAAGGATGAAATTCAACCCCGAATCTCATTCTGGTGTCCGTTTTTAGATTTGAGTAAAAAAAAAACATTCACCTCCTGGGCACAAAAATCCCTGACTCCGGCATCAGGAATTTTCTTCCCCGCACACCAAAAAAATCTTGAATTTAAAATCTATGAAAAACACCATTTTGAAGGACGAAATTCAACCCCGAATCTCATTCTGGTGTCTATTTATACATTTGGATGGAAAAAAAATTTCACCTCCTGGGCACAAAAATCGCCGGGACCTAAAAACCTGGTTGTTTGAATTGTCTGGCCTGGACTGAGGGATTTTAAATTAAATTAAATAAAATTAAAGAAATTTGAAATTTGAAATTTGAAATTTGGAATTTGAAATTTGAAATTTGAAATTTGTAATTTGAAATTTGAAATTTGAAATTTGAAATTTGAAATTTGAAATTTGAAATTTGAAATTTGAAATTTGAAATTTGAAATTTGAAATTTGAAATTTGAAATTTGAAATTTGAAATTTGAAATTTGCCTTGCCTTGCCTTGCCTTGCTTTGCCTTGCCTTGCCTTGCCTTGCCTTGCCTTGCCTTGCCTTGCCTTGCCTTGCCTTGCCTTGCCTTGCCTTGCCTTGCCTTGCCTTGCCTCCGGCATCAGGAATTTTCTTCCCCGGACACGAAATAAATCTTGATTTTTATAAACTATGAAAAACACCATTTTTAAGGAAGGAATTCAACCCCACATCTCATTCTGGTATCCGTTTTTAGATTTGAGTCAGAAATTATTTTTCAACTCCTGGGCACAAAAATCGGCATCAGGAATTTTCTTCCCCGGACACCAAAAAAATCTTGATTTTTAAAAGCTATGAAAAACATCATTTTTAAGAATGAAATTCAACCCCGAATTTCATTCTGGTGTGCGTTTTTACATTTCGGTGGAAAATAATTTCACCTCCTGGGCACAAAAGTCCCTGACTCCGGCATCAGGAATTTTCTTCCCCGGGCACCAAAAAAATCTTGATTTTTAAAAGCTATGAAAAACACCATTTTTAAGCACGAAATTCAACCCCGAATCTCATTCCGGCGTCCGTTTATAGATTTGGGTGGGAAAAAATATTTCACCTCCTGGGCACAAAAATCCCTGACCCTGGCATCAGGAATTTTCTTCCCCGGACACCAAAAAAATCTTGATTTTTATAAACTATGAAAAACAGCATTTTTAAGGAAGAAATTCAACCCCGAATCTCATTCCGGCGTCCGTTTATAGATTTGAGTGAAAAAAAAAAATTCACCTCCTGGGCACAAAAATCCCTGACTCCGGCATCAGGCATTTTCTTCCCAACAAAATCTTGATTTTTAAAAATGATGAAAAACACCATTTTTAAGGACAAAATTCAACCCTGAATCTATTCGGGTGTCTGTTTTTACATTTGAGTCAAAAAAAAAATTTCACCTCCTGGGCCCAAAAATCCCTGACTCCGGCATCAGGAATTATCTTCCCCGGACACCAAAAAAATCTTGATTTTTAAAAACTATGAAAAACACCATTTTGAAGGACGAAATTCAACCCCAAATCTAATTCTGGCATCCGTTTTTACATTTGGGTCAAAAAAAATATTCACCTCCTGGGCACAAAAATCCCTGACCCTGGCATCAGGAATTTTCTTCCCCGGACACCAAAAATATCTTGATTTTTAAAAGCAATGAAAAACACCATTTTTAAGAATGAAATTCAACCCCGAATCTCATTCTAGTGTGCGTTTTGACATTTGGGTGGAAAAAAATTTCACCTCCTGGGCACAAAAATCCCTGACTCCGTCATCAGGAATTTTCTTCCCAACAAAATCTTGATTTTTAAAAATTATGATAAACACCATTTTTAAGGAAGAAATTCAACCCCGAATCTCATTCTGGTGTCCATTTTTACATTTGAGTCAATAAAAAAATTTCACCTCCTGGGCACAAAAATCCCTGACTCCGGCATCAGAAATTTTCTTCCTCGGACACCAAAAAATTCTTGATTTTTAAAAGCTATGAAAAACACCATTTTTAAGAATGAAATTCAACCCCGAATCTCATTCTGGTGTCCGTTTTTAGATTTGGGTGGAAAAAAAATTTCACCTCCTGGGCACAAAAATCCCTTACCCCGGCATCAGGAATTTTCTTCCCTGCACACCAAAAAAATCTTGATTTTTAAAAGCTATGAAAAACACCATTTTTAAGAATGAAATTCAACCCCGAATCTCATTCTGGTGTGCGTTTTTACATTTGGGTGGAAAATAATTTCACCTCCTGGGCACAAAAATCCCTGACCCCGGCATCAGGAATTTTCTTCCCTGCACACCAAAAAAATCTTGATTTTTAAAAGCTATGAAAAACACCATTTTTAAGAATGAAATTCAACCCTGAATTTCATTCTGGTGTCCGTTTTTACATTTGAGTCAATAAAAAAATTTCACCTCCTGGGCACAAAAATCCCTGACTCCGGCATCTTGATTTTCATAAACTATGAAAAACACCATTTTTAAGGACGAAATTCAACCCCGAATCTCATTCTGGTGTCCGTTTTTAGATTTGAGAAAAAAAAACATTCACCTCCTAGGCACAAAAGTCCCTGATCCCCGGCATCAGGAATTTTCTTCCTCGGACAACAAAAAATTCTTGATTTTTAAAAGTATGAAAAACACCATTTTTAAGAATGAAATTCAACCCCGAATCTCATTCTGATGTGCGTTTTTACATTTGGGTGGAAAATAATTTCACCTCCTGGGCACAAAAATCCCTGACTCCGGCATCAGGAATTTTCTTCCTCGGACACCAAAAAATTATTGATTTTTAAAAGCTATGAAAAACACCATTTTTAAGGACGAAATTCAACCACGAATCTCATTCTGGTGTCCGTTTTTAGATTTGAGTAAAAAAAAAAAACATTCACCTCCTGGGCACAAAAATCCCTGACCCCGGCATCAGGAATTTTCTTCCCTGCACACCAAAAAAATCTTGATTTTTAAAAGCTATGAAAAACACCATTTTTAAGAATGAAATTCAACCCCGAATCTAATTCTGGCATCCGTTTTTACATTTGGGTCAAAAAAAATATTCACCTCTTGGGCACAAAAGTCCCTGACACCCGGCATCAGGAATTTTCTTCCCCGGACACCAAAAAATTCTTGATTTTTAAAAGCTATGAAAAACACCATTTTCAAGGACGAAATTCAACCCCGAATCTAATTCTGGCATCCGTTTTTACATTTGGGTCAAAAAAAATATTCACCTCTTGGGCACAAAAATCCCTGACTCCAGCATCAGGAATTTTCTTCCCCGGACACCAAAAAAATCTTGAATTTAAAAACTATGAAAAACACCATTTTGAAGGACGAAATTAAACCCCGAACCTCATTCTGGTGTCTATTTATACATTTGGGTGGAAAAAAAATTTCACCTCCTGGGCACAAAAATCGCCGGGACTTAAAAACCTGGTTGTTTGAATTGTCTGGCCTGGACTGATGGATTTTAAATTAAATTAAATTAAATAAATTTGAAATTTGAAATTTGAAATTTGAAATTTGAAATTTGAAATTTGAAATTTGAAATTTGAAATTTGAAATTTGAAATTTGAAATTTGAAATTTGAAATTTGAAATTTGAAATTTGAAATTTGAAATTTGAAATTTGAAATTTGAAATTTGAAATTTGAAATTTGAAATTTGAAATTTGAAATTTGAAATTTGAAATTTGAAATTTGAAATTTGAAATTTGAAATTTGAAATTTGAAATTTGAAATTTGAAATTTGAAATTTGCCTTGCCTTGCCTTGCTTTGCCTTGCCTTGCCTTCGGCATCAGGAATTTTCTTCCCCGGACACCAAAAAATTCTTAATTTTTAAAAGCTATGAAAAACACCATTTTTAAGAATGAAATTCAACCCCGAATCTCATTCTAGTGTGCGTTTTTACATTTGGGTGGAAAAAAATTTCACCTCCTGGGCCCAAAAATCCCTGATTTTGTTCTTCCCAACAAAATCTTGATTTTTAAAAATTATGATAAACACCATTTTTAAGGAAGAAATTCAACCCCGAATCTCATTCTGGTGTCCGTTTTTACATTTGGGTGGAAAAAAAAATTTCACCTCCAGGGCACAAAAATCCCTGACTCCGGCATCAGGAATTTTCTTCCCCGGACACCAAAAAATTCTTAATTTTTAAAAGCTATGAAAAACACCATTTTTAAGAATGAAATTCAACCCTGAATCTCATTCTAGTGTGCGTTTTTACATTTGGGTGGAATAACATTTCACCTCCTGGGCCCAAAAATCCCTGACTCCGGCATCAGGAATTTTCTTCCCAACAAAATCTTGATTTTTAAAAATTATGATAAACACCATTTTTAAGGAAGAAATTCAACCCCGAATCTCATTCTGGTGTCCGTTTTTACATTTGGGTGGAAAAAAAATTTCACCTCCTGGGCACAAAATCCCTGACTCCGGCATCAGGAATTTTCTTCCCCGGACACCAAAAAATTCTTAATTTTTAAAAGCTATGAAAAACACCATTTTTAAGAATGAAATTCAACCCCGAATCTCATTCTAGTGTGCGTTTTTACATTTGGGTGGAAAAACATTTCACCTCCTGGGCCCAAAAATCCCTGACTCCGGCATCAGGAATTTTCTTCCCAACAAAATCTTGATTTTTAAAAATTATGATAAACACCATTTTTAAGGAAGAAATTCAACCCCGAATCTCATTCTGGTGTCCGTTTTTACATTTGGGTGGAAAAAAAAATTTCACCTCCTGGGCACAAATATCCCTGACTCCGGCATCAGGAATTTTCTTCCCGGGACACCAAAAAATTCTTGATTTTTAAAAGCTATGAAAAACACCATTTTGAAGGAGGACATTCAACCCCGAATCTCATTCTGGTGCCTATTTATACATTTGGGTGGAAAAAAAATTTCACCTCCAGGGCACAAAAATCGCCGGGACTTAAAAACCTGGTTGTTTGAATTGTCTGGCCTGGACTGAGGGATTTTAAATTAAATTAAATTAAATTGAAGAAATTTGAAATTTGAAATTTGAAATTTGAAATTTGAAATTTGAAATTTGAAATTTGAAATTTGAAATTTGAAATTTGAAATTTGAAATTTGAAATAATTTGAAATTTGAAATTTGAAATTTGAAATTTGAAATTTGAAATTTGAAATTTGAAATTTGAAATTTGAAATTATTTGAAATTTGAAATTTGAAATTTGAAATTTGAAATGAAATTTGAAATTTGAAATTTGAAATTTGAAATTTGAAATTTGAAATTTGAAATTTGAAATTTGAAATTTGAAATTTGAAATTTGAAATTTGAAATTTGAAATTTGAAATTTGAAATTTGAAATTTGAAATTTGAAATTTGAAATTTGAAATTTGCCTTGCCTTGCCTTGCTTTGCCTTGCCTTGCCTTCGGCATCAGGAATTTTCTTCCCCGGACACAAAAAAATTCTTAATTTTTAAAAGCTATGAAAAACACCATTTTTAAGAATGAAATTCAACCCCGAATCTCATTCTAGTGTGCATTTTTACATTTGGATGGAAAAACATTTCACCTCCTGGGCCCAAAAATCCCTGACTCCGGCATCAGGAATTTTCTTCCCAACAAAATCTTGATTTTTAAAAATTATGATAAACACCATTTTTAAGGAAGAAATTCAACCCCGAATCTCATTCTGGTGTCCGTTTTTACATTTGGGTGGAAAAAAAATTTCACCTCCTGGGCACAAAAATCCCTGACTCCGGCATCAGGAATTTTCTTCCCCGGACACCAAAAAATTCTTAATTTTTAAAAGCTATGAAAAACACCATTTTTAAGAATGAAATTCAACCCCGAATCTCATTCTAGTGTGCGTTTTTACATTTGGGTGGAAAAACATTTCACCTCCTGGGCCCAAAAATCCCTGACTCCGGCATCAGGAATTTTCTTCCCAACAAAATCTTGATTTTTAAAAATTATGATAAACACCATTTTTAAGGAAGAAATTCAACCCCGAATCTCATTCTGGTGTCCGTTTTTACATTTGGGTGGAAAAAAAAATTTCACCTCCTGGGCACAAAAATCCCTGACTCCGGCATCAGGAATTTTCTTCCCGGGACACCAAAAAATTCTTGATTTTTAAAAACTATGAAAAACACCATTTTGAAGGACGAAATTCAACCCCAAATCTAATTCTGGCATCTGTTTTTACATTTGGGTCAAAAAAAATATTCACCTCCTGGGCACAAAAATCCCTGACCCTGGCATCAGGAATTTTCTTCCCCGGACACCAAAAAAATCTTGATTTTTAAAAGCTATGAAAAACACCATTTTTAAGCATGAAATTCAACCCCGAATCTCATTCCGGCGTCCGTTTATAGATTTGAGTGGAAAAAAAAATTCACCTTCTGGGCACAAAAATCCCTGACCCTGGCATCAGGAATTTTCTTCCGAACAAAATCTTGATTTTTAAAAATTATGATAAACACGATTTTTAAGGAAGAAATTCAACCCCGAATCTCATTCTGGTGTCCGTTTTTCATTTGGGTGGAAAAAAAAATTTCACCTCCTGGGCACAAAAATCCCTGACTCCGGCATCAGGAATTTTCTTCCCGGGACACCAAAAAATTCTTAATTTTTAAAAGGTATGAAAAACACCATTTTTATTATTGAAATTCAACCCCGAATCTCATTCTAGTGTGCGTTTTTACATTTGGGGGGAAAAACATTTCACCTCCTGGGCCCAAAAATCCCTGACTCCGGCATCAGGAATTTTCTTCCCAACAAAATCTTGATTTTTAAAAATTATGATAAACACCATTTTTAAGGAAGAAATTCAACCCCGAATCTCATTCTGGTGTCCGTTTTTACATTTGGGTGGAAAAAAAATTTCACCTCCTGGGCACAAAAATCCCTGACTCCGGCATCAGGAATTTTCTTCCCCGGACACCAAAAAATTCTTAATTTTTAAAAGCTATGAAAAACACCATTTTTAAGAATGAAATTCAACCCCGAATCTCATTCTAGTGTGCGTTTTTACATTTGGGTGGAAAAACATTTCACCTCCTGGGCCCAAAAATCCCTGACTCCGGCATCAGGAATTTTCTTCCCAACAAAATCTTGATTTTTAAAAATTATGATAAACACCATTTTTAAGGAAGAAATTCAACCCCGAATCTCATTCTGGTGTCCGTTTTTACATTTGGGTGGAAAAAAAAATTTCACCTCCTGGGCACAAAAATCCCTGACTCCGGCATCAGGAATTTTCTTCCCGGGACACCAAAAAATTCTTGATTTTTAAAAGCTATGAAAAACACCATTTTGAAGGAGGACATTCAACCCCGAATCTCATTCTGGTGCCTATTTATACATTTGGGTGGAAAAAAAATTTCACCTCCAGGGCACAAAAATCGCCGGGACTTAAAAACCTGGTTGTTTGAATTGTCTGGCCTGGACTGAGGGATTTTAAATTAAATTAAATTAAATTGAAGAAATTTATAATTTGAAATTTGAAATTTGAAATTTGAAATTTGAAATTTGAAATTTGAAATTTGAAATTTGAAATTTGAAATTTGAAATTTGAAATTTGAAATTTGAAATTTGAAATTTCAAATTTGAAATAATTTGAAATTTGAAATTTGAAATTTGAAATTTGAAATTTGAAATTTGAAATTTGAAATTTGAAATTTGAAATTTGAAATTTGAAATTTGAAATTTGAAATTTGAAATTTGCCTTGCCTTGCCTTGCTTTGCCTTGCCTTGCCTTCGGCATCAGGAATTTTCTTCCCCGGACACAAAAAAATTCTTAATTTTTAAAAGCTATGAAAAACACCATTTTTAAGAATGAAATTCAACCCCGAATCTCATTCTAGTGTGCGTTTTTACATTTGGGTGGAAAAACATTTCACCTCCTGGGCCCAAAAATCCCTGACTCCGGCATCAGGAATTTTCTTCCCAACAAAATCTTGATTTTTAAAAATTATGATAAACACCATTTTTAAGGAAGAAATTCAACCCCGAATCTCATTCTGGTGTCCGTTTTTACATTTGGGTGGAAAAAAAATTTCACCTCCTGGGCACAAAAATCCCTGACTCCGGCATCAGGAATTTTCTTCCCCGGACACCAAAAAATTCTTAATTTTTAAAAGCTATGAAAAACACCATTTTTAAGAATGAAATTCAACCCTGAATCTCATTCTAGTGTGCGTTTTTACATTTGGGTGGAATAACATTTCACCTCCTGGGCCCAAAAATCCCTGACTCCGGCATCAGGAATTTTCTTCCCAACAAAATCTTGATTTTTAAAAATTATGATAAACACCATTTTTAAGGAAGAAATTCAACCCCGAATCTCATTCTGGTGTCCGTTTTTACATTTGGGTGGAAAAAAAATTTCACCTCCTGGGCACAAAATCCCTGACTCCGGCATCAGGAATTTTCTTCCCCGGACACCAAAAAATTCTTAATTTTTAAAAGCTATGAAAAACACCATTTTTAAGAATGAAATTCAACCCCGAATCTCATTCTAGTGTGCGTTTTTACATTTGGGTGGAAAAACATTTCACCTCCTGGGCCCAAAAATCCCTGACTCCGGCATCAGGAATTTTCTTCCCAACAAAATCTTGATTTTTAAAAATTATGATAAACACCATTTTTAAGGAAGAAATTCAACCCCGAATCTCATTCTGGTGTCCGTTTTTACATTTGGGTGGAAAAAAAAATTTCACCTCCTGGGCACAAAAATCCCTGACTCCGGCATCAGGAATTTTCTTCCCGGGACACCAAAAAATTCTTGATTTTTAAAAGCTATGAAAAACACCATTTTGAAGGAGGACATTCAACCCCGAATCTCATTCTGGTGCCTATTTATACATTTGGGTGGAAAAAAAATTTCACCTCCAGGGCACAAAAATCGCCGGGACTTAAAAACCTGGTTGTTTGAATTGTCTGGCCTGGACTGAGGGATTTTAAATTAAATTAAATTAAATTGAAGAAATTTGAAATTTGAAATTTGAAATTTGAAATTTGAAATTTGAAATTTGAAATTTGAAATAATTTGAAATAATTTGAAATTTGAAATTTGAAATTTGAAATTTGAAATTTGAAATTTGAAATTTGAAATTTGAAATTTGAAATTTGAAATTTGAAATTTGAAATTTGAAATTTGAAATTTGAAATTTGAAATTTGAAATTTGAAATTTGAAATTTGAAATTTGAAATTTGAAATTTGAAATTTGCCTTGCCTTGCCTTGCTTTGCCTTGCCTTGCCTTCGGCATCAAGAATTTTCTTCCCCGGACACAAAAAAATTCTTAATTTTTAAAAGCTATGAAAAACACCATTTTTAAGAATGAAATTCAACCCCGAATCTCATTCTAGTGTGCGTTTTTACATTTGGGTGGAAAAACATTTCACCTCCTGGGCCCAAAAATCCCTGACTCCGGCATCAGGAATTTTCTTCCCAACAAAATCTTGATTTTCAAAAATTATGATAAACACCATTTTTAAGGAAGAAATTCAACCCCGAATCTCATTCTGGTGTCCGTTTTTACATTTGGGTGGAAAAAAAATTTCACTTCCTGGGCACAAAAATCCCTGACTCCGGCATCAGGAATTTTCTTCCCCGGACACCAAAAAATTCTTAATTTTTAAAAGCTATGAAAAACAGCATTTTTAAGAATGAAATTCAACCCCGAATCTCATTCTAGTGTGCGTTTTTACATTTGGGTGGAAAAAAAAATTTCACCTCCTGGGCACAAAAATCCCTGACTCCGGCATCAGGAATTTTCTTCCCGGGACACCAAAAAATTCTTGATTTTTAAAAGCTATGAAAAACACCATTTTGAAGGAGGACATTCAACCCCGAATCTCATTCTGGTGCCTATATATACATTTGGGTGGAAAAAAAATTTCACCTCCAGGGCACAAAAATCGCCGGGACTTAAAAACCTGGTTGTTTGAATTGTCTGGCCTGGACTGAGGGATTTTAAATTAAATTAAATTAAATTGAAGAAATTTGAAATTTGAAATTTGAAATTTGAAATTTGAAATTTGAAATTTGAAATTTGAAATTTGAAATTTGAAATTTGAAATTTGAAATTTTAAATTTGAAATTTTAAATTTGAAATTTGAAATTTGAAATTTGAAATTTGAAATTTGAAATTTGAAATTTGAAATTTGAAATTTGAAATTTGAAATTATTTGAAATTTGAAATTTGAAATTTGAAATTTGAAATTTGAAATTTGAAATTTGAAATTTGAAATTTGAAATTTGAAATTTGAAATTTGAAATTTGAAATTTGAAATTTGAAATTTGAAATTTGAAATTTGAAATTTGAAATTTGAAATTTGAAATTTGAAATTTGAAATTTGAAATTTGAAATTTGAAATTTGAAATTTGAAATTTGAAATTTGAAATTTGAAATTTGAAATTTGAAATTTGAAATTTGAAATTTGAAATTTGAAATTTGAAATTTGAAATTTGAAATTTGAAATTTGAAATTTCAAATTTGAAATTTCAAATTTGAAATTTGAAATTTGCCTTGCCTTGCCTTGCTTTGCCTTGCCTTGCCTTCGGCATCAGGAATTTTCTTCCCCGGACACAAAAAAATTCTTAATTTTTAAAAGCTATGAAAAACACCATTTTTAAGAATGAAATTCAACCCCGAATCTCATTCTAGTGTGCATTTTTACATTTGGATGGAAAAACATTTCACCTCCTGGGCCCAAAAATCCCTGACTCCGGCATCAGGAATTTTCTTCCCAACAAAATCTTGATTTTTAAAAATTATGATAAACACCATTTTTAAGGAAGAAATTCAACCCCGAATCTCATTCTGGTGTCCGTTTTTACATTTGGGTGGAAAAAAAATTTCACCTCCTGGGCACAAAAATCCCTGACTCCGGCATCAGGAATTTTCTTCCCCGGACACCAAAAAATTCTTAATTTTTAAAAGCTATGAAAAACACCATTTTTAAGAATGAAATTCAACCCCGAATCTCATTCTAGTGTGCGTTTTTACATTTGGGTGGAAAAACATTTCACCTCCTGGGCCCAAAAATCCCTGACTCCGGCATCAGGAATTTTCTTCCCAACAAAATCTTGATTTTTAAAAATTATGATAAACACCATTTTTAAGGAAGAAATTCAACCCCGAATCTCATTCTGGTGTCCGTTTTTACATTTGGGTGGAAAAAAAAATTTCACCTCCTGGGCACAAAAATCCCTGACTCCGGCATCAGGAATTTTCTTCCCGGGACACCAAAAAATTCTTGATTTTTAAAAACTATGAAAAACACCATTTTGAAGGACGAAATTCAACCCCAAATCTAATTCTGGCATCTGTTTTTACATTTGGGTCAAAAAAAATATTCACCTCCTGGGCACAAAAATCCCTGACCCTGGCATCAGGAATTTTCTTCCCCGGACACCAAAAAAATCTTGATTTTTAAAAGCTATGAAAAACACCATTTTTAAGCATGAAATTCAACCCCGAATCTCATTCCGGCGTCCGTTTATAGATTTGAGTGGAAAAAAAAATTCACCTTCTGGGCACAAAAATCCCTGACCCTGGCATCAGGAATTTTCTTCCGAACAAAATCTTGATTTTTAAAAATTATGATAAACACGATTTTTAAGGAAGAAATTCAACCCCGAATCTCATTCTGGTGTCCGTTTTTCATTTGGGTGGAAAAAAAAATTTCACCTCCTGGGCACAAAAATCCCTGACTCCGGCATCAGGAATTTTCTTCCCGGGACACCAAAAAATTCTTAATTTTTAAAAGCTATGAAAAACACCATTTTGTAGGAGGACATTCAACCCCGAATCTCATTCTGGTGCCTATTTATACATTTGGGTGGAAAAAAAATTTCACCTCCAGGGCACAAAAATCGCCGGGACTTAAAAACCTGGTTGTTTGAATTGTCTGGCCTGGACTGAGGGTTTTTAAATTAAATTAAATTAAATTGAAGAAATTTGAAATTTGAAATTTGAAATTTGAAATTTGAAATTTGAAATTTGAAATTTGAAATTTGAAATTTGAAATTTGAAATTTGAAATTTGAAATTTGAAATTTGAAATTTGAAATTTGAAATTTGAAATTTAAAATTTGAAATTTGAAATTTGAAATTTGAAATTTGAAATTTGAAATTTGAAATTTGAAATTTGAAATTTGAAATTTGAAATTTGAAATTTGAAATTTGAAATTTGAAATTTGCCTTGCCTTGCCTTGCTTTGCCTTGCCTTGCCTTCGGCATCAGGAATTCTCTTCCCCGGACACAAAAAAATTCTTAATTTTTAAAGCTATGAAAAACACCATTTTTAAGAATGAAATTCAACCCCGAATCTCATTCTAGTGTGCATTTTTACATTTGGATGGAAAAACATTTCACCTCCTGGGCCCAAAAATCCCTGACTCCGGCATCAGGAATTTTCTTCCCAACAAAATCTTGATTTTTAAAAATTATGATAAACACCATTTTTAAGGAAGAAATTCAACCCCGAATCTCATTCTGGTGTCCGTTTTTACATTTGGGTGGAAAAAAAATTTCACCTCCTGGGCACAAAAATCCCTGACTCCGGCATCAGGAATTTTCTTCCCCGGACACCAAAAAATTCTTAATTTTTAAAAGCTATGAAAAACACCATTTTTAAGAATGAAATTCAACCCCGAATCTCATTCTAGTGTGCGTTTTTACATTTGGGTGGAAAAACATTTCACCTCCTGGGCCCAAAAATCCCTGACTCCGGCATCAGGAATTTTCTTCCCAACAAAATCTTGATTTTTAAAAATTATGATAAACACCATTTTTAAGGAAGAAATTCAACCCCGAATCTCATTCTGGTGTCCGTTTTTACATTTGGGTGGAAAAAAAAATTTCACCTCCTGGGCACAAAAATCCCTGACTCCGGCATCAGGAATTTTCTTCCCGGGACACCAAAAAATTCTTGATTTTTAAAAACTATGAAAAACACCATTTTGAAGGACGAAATTCAACCCCAAATCTAATTCTGGCATCTGTTTTTACATTTGGGTCAAAAAAAATATTCACCTCCTGGGCACAAAAATCCCTGACCCTGGCATCAGGAATTTTCTTCCCCGGACACCAAAAAAATCTTGATTTTTAAAAGCTATGAAAAACACCATTTTTAAGCATGAAATTCAACCCCGAATCTCATTCCGGCGTCCGTTTATAGATTTGAGTGGAAAAAAAAATTCACCTTCTGGGCACAAAAATCCCTGACCCTGGCATCAGGAATTTTCTTCCGAACAAAATCTTGATTTTTAAAAATTATGATAAACACGATTTTTAAGGAAGAAATTCAACCCCGAATCTCATTCTGGTGTCCGTTTTTCATTTGGGTGGAAAAAAAAATTTCACCTCCTGGGCACAAAAATCCCTGACTCCGGCATCAGGAATTTTCTTCCCGGGACACCAAAAAATTCTTAATTTTTAAAAGCTATGAAAAACACCATTTTTAAGAATGAAATTCAACCCCGAATCTCATTCTAGTGTGCGTTTTTACATTTGGGTGGAAAAACATTTCACCTCCTGGGCCCAAAAATCCCTGACTCCGGCATCAGGAATTTTCTTCCCAACAAAATCTTGATTTTTAAAAATTATGATAAACACCATTTTTAAGGAAGAAATTCAACCCCGAATCTCATTCTGGTGTCCGTTTTTACATTTGGGTGGAAAAAAAATTTCACCTCCTGGGCACAAAAATCCCTGACTCCGGCATCAGGAATTTTCTTCCCCGGACACCAAAAAATTCTTAATTTTTAAAAGCTATGAAAAACACCATTTTTAAGAATGAAATTCAACCCCGAATCTCATTCTAGTGTGCGTTTTTACATTTGGGTGGAAAAACATTTCACCTCCTGGGCCCAAAAATCCCTGACTCCGGCATCAGGAATTTTCTTCCCAACAAAATCTTGATTTTTAAAAATTATGATAAACACCATTTTTAAGGAAGAAATTCAACCCCGAATCTCATTCTGGTGTCCGTTTTTACATTTGGGTGGAAAAAAAAATTTCACCTCCTGGGCACAAAAATCCCTGACTCCGGCATCAGGAATTTTCTTCCCGGGACACCAAAAAATTCTTGATTTTTAAAAGCTATGAAAAACACCATTTTGAAGGAGGACATTCAACCCCGAATCTCATTCTGGTGCCTATTTATACATTTGGGTGGAAAAAAAATTTCACCTCCAGGGCACAAAAATCGCCGGGACTTAAAAACCTGGTTGTTTGAATTGTCTGGCCTGGACTGAGGGATTTTAAATTAAATTAAATTAAATTGAAGAAATTTATAATTTGAAATTTGAAATTTGAAATTTGAAATTTGAAATTTGAAATTTGAAATTTGAAATTTGAAATTTGAAATTTGAAATTTGAAATTTCAAATAATTTGAAATTTGAAATTTGAAATTTGAAATTTGAAATTTGAAATTTGAAATTTGAAATTTGAAATTTGAAATTTGAAATTTGAAATTTGAAATTTGAAATTTGAAATTTGAAATTTGAAATTTGAAATTTGAAATTTGAAATTTGAAATTTGAAATTTGAAATTTGAAATTTGAAATTTGAAATTTGAAATTTGAAATTTGAAATTTGAAATTTGAAATTTGAAATTTGAAATTTGAAATTTGAAATTTGAAATTTGAAATTTGAAATTTGAAATTTGAAATTTGAAATTTAAAATTTGCCTTGCCTTGCCTTGCTTTGCCTTGCCTTGCCTTCGGCATCAGGAATTTTCTTCCCCGGACACAAAAAAATTCTTAATTTTTAAAAGCTATGAAAAACACCATTTTTAAGAATGAAATTCAACCCCGAATCTCATTCTAGTGTGCATTTTTACATTTGGATGGAAAAACATTTCACCTCCTGGGCACAAAAATCCCTGACTCCGGCATCAGGAATTTTCTTCCCGGGACACCAAAAAATTCTTAATTTTTAAAAGCTATGAAAAACACCATTTTTAAGAATGAAATTCAACCCCGAATCTCATTCTAGTGTGCGTTTTTACATTTGGGTGGAAAAACATTTCACCTCCTGGGCCCAAAAATCCCTGACTCCGGCATCAGGAATTTTCTTCCCAACAAAATCTTGATTTTTAAAAATTATGATAAACACCATTTTTAAGGAAGAAATTCAACCCCGAATCTCATTCTGGTGTCCGTTTTTACATTTGGGTGGAAAAAAAAATTTCACCTCCTGGGCACAAAAATCCCTGACTCCGGCATCAGGAATTTTCTTCCCGGGACACCAAAAAATTCTTGATTTTTAAAAGCTATGAAAAACACCATTTTGAAGGAGGACATTCAACCCCGAATCTCATTCTGGTGCCTATTTATACATTTGGGTGGAAAAAAAATTTCACCTCCAGGGCACAAAAATCGCCGGGACTTAAAAACCTGGTTGTTTGAATTGTCTGGCCTGGACTGAGGGATTTTAAATTAAATTAAATTAAATTGAAGAAATTTATAATTTGAAATTTGAAATTTGAAATTTGAAATTTGAAATTTGAAATTTGAAATTTGAAATTTGAAATTTGAAATTTGAAATTTGAAATTTGAAATTTGAAATTTGAAATTTCAAATTTGAAATAATTTGAAATTTGAAATTTGAAATTTGAAATTTGAAATTTGAAATTTGAAATTTGAAATTTGAAATTTGAAATTTGAAATTTGAAATTTGAAATTTGAAATTTGAAATTTGAAATTTGAAATTTGAAATTTGAAATTTGAAATTTGAAATTTGAAATTTGAAATTTGAAATTTGAAATTTGAAATTTGAAATTTGAAATTTGCCTTGCCTTGCCTTGCTTTGCCTTGCCTTGCCTTCGGCATCAGGAATTTTCTTCCCCGGACACAAAAAAATTCTTAATTTTTAAAAGCTATGAAAAACACCATTTTTAAGAATGAAATTCAACCCCGAATCTCATTCTAGTGTGCATTTTTACATTTGGATGGAAAAACATTTCACCTCCTGGGCCCAAAAATCCCTGACTCCGGCATCAGGAATTTTCTTCCCAACAAAATCTTGATTTTTAAAAATTATGATAAACACCATTTTTAAGGAAGAAATTCAACCCCGAATCTCATTCTGGTGTCCGTTTTTACATTTGGGTGGGAAAAAAATTTCACCTCCTGGGCACAAAAATCCCTGACTCCGGCATCAGGAATTTTCTTCCCCGGACACCAAAAAATTCTTAATTTTTAAAAGCTATGAAAAACACCATTTTTAAGAATGAAATTCAACCCCGAATCTCATTCTAGTGTGCGTTTTTACATTTGGGTGGAAAAACATTTCACCTCCTGGGCCCAAAAATCCCTGACTCCGGCATCAGGAATTTTCTTCCCAACAAAATCTTGATTTTTAAAAATTATGATAAACACCATTTTTAAGGAAGAAATTCAACCCCGAATCTCATTCTGGTGTCCGTTTTTACATTTGGGTGGAAAAAAAAATTTCACCTCCTGGGCACAAAAATCCCTGACTCCGGCATCAGGAATTTTCTTCCCGGGACACCAAAAAATTCTTGATTTTTAAAAACTATGAAAAACACCATTTTGAAGGACGAAATTGAACCCCAAATCTAATTCTGGCATCTGTTTTTACATTTGGGTCAAAAAAAATATTCACCTCCTGGGCACAAAAATCCCTGACCCTGGCATCAGGAATTTTCTTCCCCGGACACCAAAAAAATCTTGATTTTTAAAAGCTATGAAAAACACCATTTTTAAGCATGAAATTCAACCCCGAATCTCATTCCGGCGTCCGTTTATAGATTTGAGTGGAAAAAAAAATTCACCTTCTGGGCACAAAAATCCCTGACCCTGGCATCAGGAATTTTCTTCCGAACAAAATCTTGATTTTTAAAAATTATGATAAACACGATTTTTAAGGAAGAAATTCAACCCCGAATCTCATTCTGGTGTCCGTTTTTCATTTGGGTGGAAAAAAAAATTTCACCTCCTGGGCACAAAAATCCCTGACTCCGGCATCAGGAATTTTCTTCCCGGGACACCAAAAAATTCTTAATTTTTAAAAGCTATGAAAAACACCACTTTTAAGAATGAAATTCAACCCCGAATCTCATTCTAGTGTGCGTTTTTACATTTGGGTGGAAAAACATTTCACCTCCTGGGCCCAAAAATCCCTGACTCCGGCATCAGGAATTTTCTTCCCAACAAAATCTTGATTTTTAAAAATTATGATAAACACCATTTTTAAGGAAGAAATTCAACCCCGAATCTCATTCTGGTGTCCGTTTTTACATTTGGGTGGAAAAAAAATTTCACCTCCTGGGCACAAAAATCCCTGACTCCGGCATCAGGAATTTTCTTCCCCGGACACCAAAAAATTCTTAATTTTTAAAAGCTATGAAAAACACCATTTTTAAGAATGAAATTCAACCCCGAATCTCATTCTAGTGTGCGTTTTTACATTTGGGTGGAAAAACATTTCACCTCCTGGGCCCAAAAATCCCTGACTCCGGCATCAGGAATTTTCTTCCCAACAAAATCTTGATTTTTAAAAATTATGATAAACACCATTTTTAAGGAAGAAATTCAACCCCGAATCTCATTCTGGTGTCCGTTTTTACATTTGGGTGGAAAAAAAAATTTCACCTCCTGGGCACAAAAATCCCTGACTCCGGCATCAGGAATTTTCTTCCCGGGACACCAAAAAATTCTTGATTTTTAAAAGCTATGAAAAACACCATTTTGTAGGAGGACATTCAACCCCGAATCTCATTCTGGTGCCTATTTATACATTTGGGTGGAAGAAAAATTTCACCTCCAGGGCACAAAAATCGCCGGGACTTAAAAACCTGGTTGTTTGAATTGTCTGGCCTGGACTGAGGGATTTTAAATTAAATTAAATTAAATTGAAGAAATTTGAAATTTGAAATTTGAAATTTGAAATTTGAAATTTGAAATTTGAAATTTGAAATTTGAAATTTGAAATTTGAAATTTGAAATTTGAAATTTGAAATTTGAAATTTGAAATTTGAAATAATTTGAAATTTGAAATTTGAAATTTGAAATTTGAAATTTGAAATTTGAAATTTGAAATTTGAAATTTGAAATTTGAAATTTGAAATTTGAAATTTGAAATTTGAAATTTGAAATTTGAAATTTGAAATTTGAAATTTCAAATTTCAAATTTCAAATTTGAAATTTGAAATTTGCCTTGCCTTGCCTTGCTTTGCCTTGCCTTGCCTTCGGCATCAGGAATTTTCTTCCCCGGACACAAAAAAATTCTTAATTTTTAAAAGCTATGAAAAACACCATTTTTAAGAATGAAATTCAACCCCGAATCTCATTCTAGTGTGCGTTTTTACATTTGGGTGGAAAAACATTTCACCTCCTGGGCCCAAAAATCCCTGACTCCGGCATCAGGAATTTTCTTCCCAACAAAATCTTGATTTTTAAAAATTATGATAAACACCATTTTTAAGGAAGAAATTCAACCCCGAATCTCATTCTGGTGTCCGTTTTTACATTTGGGTGGAAAAAAAATTTCACCTCCTGGGCACAAAAATCCCTGACTCCGGCATCAGGAATTTTCTTCCCCGGACACCAAAAAATTCTTAATTTTTAAAAGCTATGAAAAACACCATTTTTAAGAATGAAATTCAACCCCGAATCTCATTCTAGTGTGCGTTTTTACATTTGGGTGGAAAAACATTTCACCTCCTGGGCCCAAAAATCCCTGACTCCGGCATCAGGAATTTTCTTCCCAACAAAATCTTGATTTTTAAAAATTATGATAAACACCATTTTTAAGGAAGAAATTCAACCCCGAATCTCATTCTGGTGTCCGTTTTTACATTTGGGTGGAAAAAAAAATTTCACCTCCTGGGCACAAAAATCCCTGACTCCGGCATCAGGAATTTTCTTCCCGGGACACCAAAAAATTCTTGATTTTTAAAAGCTATGAAAAACACCATTTTGTAGGAGGACATTCAACCCCGAATCTCATTCTGGTGCCTATTTATACATTTGGGTGGAAGAAAAATTTCACCTCCAGGGCACAAAAATCGCCGGGACTTAAAAACCTGGTTGTTTGAATTGTCTGGCCTGGACTGAGGGATTTTAAATTAAATTAAATTAAATTGAAGAAATTTGAAATTTGAAATTTGAAATTTGAAATTTGAAATTTGAAATTTGAAATTTGAAATTTGAAATTTGAAATTTGAAATTTGAAATTTGAAATTTGAAATTTGAAATTTCAAATTTGAAATAATTTGAAATTTGAAATTTGAAATTTGAAATTTGAAATTTGAAATTTGAAATTTGAAATTTGAAATTTGAAATTTGAAATTTGAAATTTGAAATTTGAAATTTGAAATTTCAAATTTCAAATTTCAAATTTGAAATTTGAAATTTGCCTTGCCTTGCCTTGCTTTGCCTTGCCTTGCCTTCGGCATCAGGAATTTTCTTCCCCGGACACAAAAAAATTCTTAATTTTTAAAAGCTATGAAAAACACCATTTTTAAGAATGAAATTCAACCCCGAATCTCATTCTAGTGTGCGTTTTTACATTTGGGTGGAAAAACATTTCACCTCCTGGGCCCAAAAATCCCTGACTCCGGCATCAGGAATTTTCTTCCCAACAAAATCTTGATTTTTAAAAATTATGATAAACACCATTTTTAAGGAAGAAATTCAACCCCGAATCTCATTCTGGTGTCCGTTTTTACATTTGGGTGGAAAAAAAATTTCACCTCCTGGGCACAAAAATCCCTGACTCCGGCATCAGGAATTTTCTTCCCCGGACACCAAAAAATTCTTAATTTTTAAAAGCTATGAAAAACACCATTTTTAAGAATGAAATTCAACCCCGAATCTCATTCTAGTGTGCGTTTTTACATTTGGGTGGAAAAACATTTCACCTCCTGGGCCCAAAAATCCCTGACTCCGGCATCAGGAATTTTCTTCCCAACAAAATCTTGATTTTTAAAAATTATGATAAACACCATTTTTAAGGAAGAAATTCAACCCCGAATCTCATTCTGGTGTCCGTTTTTACATTTGGGTGGAAAAAAAAATTTCACCTCCTGGGCACAAAAATCCCTGACTCCGGCATCAGGAATTTTCTTCCCGGGACACCAAAAAATTCTTGATTTTTAAAAGCTATGAAAAACACCATTTTGTAGGAGGACATTCAACCCCGAATCTCATTCTGGTGCCTATTTATACATTTGGGTGGAAAAAAAATTTCACCTCCAGGGCACAAAAATCGCCGGGAATTAAAAACCTGGTTGTTTGAATTGTCTGGCCTGGACTGAGGGATTTTAAATTAAATTAAATTAAATTGAAGAAATTTGAAATTTGAAATTTGAAATTTGAAATTTGAAATTTGAAATTTGAAATTTGAAATTTGAAATTTGAAATTTGAAATTTGAAATTTGAAATTTGAAATTTGAAATTTGAAATTTGAAATTTGAAATTTGAAATTTGAAATTTGAAATTTGAAATTTGAAATTTGAAATTTGAAATTTGAAATTTGAAATTTGAAATTTCAAATTTGAAATTTGAAATTTGAAATTTGAAATTTGAAATTTGAAATTTGCCTTTCCTTGCCTTGCTTTGCCTTGCCTTGCCTTCGGCATCAGGAATTTTCTTCCCCGGACACCAAAAAATTCTTAATTTTTAAAAGCTATGAAAAACACCATTTTTAAGAATGAAATTCAACCCCGAATCTCATTCTAGTGTGCGTTTTTACATTTGGGTGGAAAAAAAATTCACCTCCTGGGCCCAAAAATCCCTGACTCCGGCATCAGGAATTTTCTTCCCAACAAAATCTTGATTTTTAAATATTATGATAAACACCATTTTTAAGGAAGAAATTCAACCCCGAATCTCATTCTGGTGTCCGTTTTTACATTTGGGTGGAAAAAAAAATTCACCTCCTGGACACAAAAATCCCTGACTCCGGCATCAGGAATTTTCTTCCCCGGACACCAAAAAATTCTTGATTTTTAAAAGCTATGAAAAACATCATTTTTAAGAATGAAATTCAACCCCGAATTTCATTCTGGTGTGCGTTTTTACATTTCGGTGGAAAATAATTTCACCTCCTGGGCACAAAAGTCCCTGACTCCAGCATCAGGCATTTTCTTCCCAACAAAATCTTGATTTTTAAAAATGATGAAAAACACCATTTTTAAGGACAAAATTCAACCCTGAATCTATTCGGGTGTCTGTTTTTACATTTGAGTAAAAAAAAAAATTTCACCTCCTGGGCCCAAAAATCCCTGACTCCGGCATCAGGAATTATCTTCCCCGGACACCAAAAAAATCTTGATTTTTAAAAACTATGAAAAACACCATTTTGAAGGACGAAATTCAACCCCAAATCTAATTCTGGCATCTGTTTTTACATTTGGGTCAAAAAAAATATTCACCTCCTGGGCACAAAAATCCCTGACCCTGGCATCAGGAATTTTCTTCCCCGGACACCAAAAAAATCTTGATTTTTAAAAGCTATGAAAAACACCATTTTTAAGCATGAAATTCAACCCCGAATCTCATTCCGGCGTCCGTTTATAGATTTGAGTGGAAAAAAAAATTCACCTTCTGGGCACAAAAATCCCTGACCCTGGCATCAGGAATTTTCTTCCCAACAAAATCTTGATTTTTAAAAATTATGATAAACACCATTTTTAAGGAAGAAATTCAACCCCGAATCTCATTCTGGTGTCCGTTTTTACATTTGGGTGGAAAAAAAATTTCACCTCCTGGGCACAAAAATCCCTGACTCCGGCATCAGGAATTTTCTTCCCCGGACACCAAAAAATTCTTAATTTTTAAAAGCTATGAAAAACACCATTTTTAAGAATGAAATTCAACCCCGAATCTCATTCTAGTGTGCGTTTTTACATTTGGGTGGAAAAAAATTTCACCTCCTGGGCCCAAAAATCCCTGACTCCGGCATCAGGAATTTTCTTCCCGGGACACCAAAAAATTCTTGATTTTTAAAAGCTATGATAAACACCATTTTTAAGGAAGAAATTCAACCCCGAATCTCATTCTGGTGTCTATTTATACATTTGGGTGGAAAAAAAATTTCACCTCCAGGGCACAAAAATCGCCGGGACTTAAAAACCTGGTTGTTTGAATTGTCTGGCCTGGACTGAGGGATTTTAAATTAAATTAAATAAAATTGAAGAAATTTGAAATTTGAAATTTGAAATTTGAAATTTGAAATTTGAAATTTGAAATTTGAAATTTGAAATTTGAAATTTGAAATTTGAAATTTGAAATTTGAAATTTGAAATTTGAAATTTGAAATTTGAAATTTGAAATTTGAAATTTGAAATTTGAAATTTGAAATTTGAAATTTGAAATTTGAAATTTGAAATTTGAAATTTGAAATTTGCCTTGCCTTGCCTTGCTTTGCCTTGCCTTGCCTTCGGCATCAGGAATTTTCTTCCCCGGACACAAAAAAATTCTTAATTTTTAAAAGCTATGAAAAACACCATTTTTAAGAATGAAATTCAACCCCGAATCTCATTCTAGTGTGCGTTTTTACATTTGGGTGGAAAAACATTTCACCTCCTGGGCCCAAAAATCCCTGACTCCGGCATCAGGAATTTTCTTCCCAACAAAATCTTGATTTTTAAAAATTATGATAAACACCATTTTTAAGGAAGAAATTCAACCCCGAATCTCATTCTGGTGTCCGTTTTTACATTTGGGTGGAAAAAAAATTTCACCTCCTGGGCACAAAAATCCCTGACTCCGGCATCAGGAATTTTCTTCCCCGGACACCAAAAAATTCTTAATTTTTAAAAGCTATGAAAAACACCATTTTTAAGAATGAAATTCAACCCCGAATCTCATTCTAGTGTGCGTTTTTACATTTGGGTGGAAAAACATTTCACCTCCTGGGCCCAAAAATCCCTGACTCCGGCATCAGGAATTTTCTTCCCAACAAAATCTTGATTTTTAAAAATTATGATAAACACCATTTTTAAGGAAGAAATTCAACCCCGAATCTCATTCTGGTGTCCGTTTTTACATTTGGGTGGAAAAAAAAATTTCACCTCCTGGGCACAAAAATCCCTGACTCCGGCATCAGGAATTTTCTTCCCGGGACACCAAAAAATTCTTGATTTTTAAAAGCTATGAAAAACACCATTTTGTAGGAGGACATTCAACCCCGAATCTCATTCTGGTGCCTATTTATACATTTGGGTGGAAGAAAAATTTCACCTCCAGGGCACAAAAATCGCCGGGACTTAAAAACCTGGTTGTTTGAATTGTCTGGCCTGGACTGAGGGATTTTAAATTAAATTAAATTAAATTGAAGAAATTTGAAATTTGAAATTTGAAATTTGAAATTTGAAATTTGAAATTTGAAATTTGAAATTTGAAATTTGAAATTTGAAATTTGAAATTTGAAATTTGAAATTTGAAATTTCAAATTTGAAATAATTTGAAATTTGAAATTTGAAATTTGAAATTTGAAATTTGAAATTTGAAATTTGAAATTTGAAATTTGAAATTTGAAATTTGAAATTTGAAATTTGAAATTTGAAATTTCAAATTTCAAATTTCAAATTTGAAATTTGAAATTTGCCTTGCCTTGCCTTGCTTTGCCTTGCCTTGCCTTCGGCATCAGGAATTTTCTTCCCCGGACACAAAAAAATTCTTAATTTTTAAAAGCTATGAAAAACACCATTTTTAAGAATGAAATTCAACCCCGAATCTCATTCTAGTGTGCGTTTTTACATTTGGGTGGAAAAACATTTCACCTCCTGGGCCCAAAAATCCCTGACTCCGGCATCAGGAATTTTCTTCCCAACAAAATCTTGATTTTTAAAAATTATGATAAACACCATTTTTAAGGAAGAAATTCAACCCCGAATCTCATTCTGGTGTCCGTTTTTACATTTGGGTGGAAAAAAAATTTCACCTCCTGGGCACAAAAATCCCTGACTCCGGCATCAGGAATTTTCTTCCCCGGACACCAAAAAATTCTTAATTTTTAAAAGCTATGAAAAACACCATTTTTAAGAATGAAATTCAACCCCGAATCTCATTCTAGTGTGCGTTTTTACATTTGGGTGGAAAAAAATTTCACCTCCTGGGCCCAAAAATCCCTGACTCCGGCATCAGGAATTTTCTTCCCGGGACACCAAAAAATTCTTGATTTTTAAAAGCTATGATAAACACCATTTTTAAGGAAGAAATTCAACCCCGAATCTCATTCTGGTGTCTATTTATACATTTGGGTGGAAAAAAAAATTCACCTTCTGGGCACAAAAATCCCTGACCCTGGCATCAGGAATTTTCTTCCGAACAAAATCTTGATTTTTAAAAATTATGATAAACACGATTTTTAAGGAAGAAATTCAACCCCGAATCTCATTCTGGTGTCCGTTTTTCATTTGGGTGGAAAAAAAAATTTCACCTCCTGGGCACAAAAATCCCTGACTCCGGCATCAGGAATTTTCTTCCCGGGACACCAAAAAATTCTTAATTTTTAAAAGCTATGAAAAACACCACTTTTAAGAATGAAATTCAACCCCGAATCTCATTCTAGTGTGCGTTTTTACATTTGGGTGGAAAAACATTTCACCTCCTGGGCCCAAAAATCCCTGACTCCGGCATCAGGAATTTTCTTCCCAACAAAATCTTGATTTTTAAAAATTATGATAAACACCATTTTTAAGGAAGAAATTCAACCCCGAATCTCATTCTGGTGTCCGTTTTTACATTTGGGTGGAAAAAAAATTTCACCTCCTGGGCACAAAAATCCCTGACTCCGGCATCAGGAATTTTCTTCCCCGGACACCAAAAAATTCTTAATTTTTAAAAGCTATGAAAAACACCATTTTTAAGAATGAAATTCAACCCCGAATCTCATTCTAGTGTGCGTTTTTACATTTGGGTGGAAAAACATTTCACCTCCTGGGCCCAAAAATCCCTGACTCCGGCATCAGGAATTTTCTTCCCAACAAAATCTTGATTTTTAAAAATTATGATAAACACCATTTTTAAGGAAGAAATTCAACCCCGAATCTCATTCTGGTGTCCGTTTTTACATTTGGGTGGAAAAAAAAATTTCACCTCCTGGGCACAAAAATCCCTGACTCCGGCATCAGGAATTTTCTTCCCGGGACACCAAAAAATTCTTGATTTTTAAAAGCTATGAAAAACACCATTTTGTAGGAGGACATTCAACCCCGAATCTCATTCTGGTGCCTATTTATACATTTGGGTGGAAGAAAAATTTCACCTCCAGGGCACAAAAATCGCCGGGACTTAAAAACCTGGTTGTTTGAATTGTCTGGCCTGGACTGAGGGATTTTAAATTAAATTAAATTAAATTGAAGAAATTTGAAATTTGAAATTTGAAATTTGAAATTTGAAATTTGAAATTTGAAATTTGAAATTTGAAATTTGAAATTTGAAATTTGAAATTTGAAATTTGAAATTTGAAATTTGAAATTTGAAATAATTTGAAATTTGAAATTTGAAATTTGAAATTTGAAATTTGAAATTTGAAATTTGAAATTTGAAATTTGAAATTTGAAATTTGAAATTTGAAATTTGAAATTTGAAATTTGAAATTTGAAATTTGAAATTTGAAATTTCAAATTTCAAATTTCAAATTTGAAATTTGAAATTTGCCTTGCCTTGCCTTGCTTTGCCTTGCCTTGCCTTCGGCATCAGGAATTTTCTTCCCCGGACACAAAAAAATTCTTAATTTTTAAAAGCTATGAAAAACACCATTTTTAAGAATGAAATTCAACCCCGAATCTCATTCTAGTGTGCGTTTTTACATTTGGGTGGAAAAACATTTCACCTCCTGGGCCCAAAAATCCCTGACTCCGGCATCAGGAATTTTCTTCCCAACAAAATCTTGATTTTTAAAAATTATGATAAACACCATTTTTAAGGAAGAAATTCAACCCCGAATCTCATTCTGGTGTCCGTTTTTACATTTGGGTGGAAAAAAAATTTCACCTCCTGGGCACAAAAATCCCTGACTCCGGCATCAGGAATTTTCTTCCCCGGACACCAAAAAATTCTTAATTTTTAAAAGCTATGAAAAACACCATTTTTAAGAATGAAATTCAACCCCGAATCTCATTCTAGTGTGCGTTTTTACATTTGGGTGGAAAAACATTTCACCTCCTGGGCCCAAAAATCCCTGACTCCGGCATCAGGAATTTTCTTCCCAACAAAATCTTGATTTTTAAAAATTATGATAAACACCATTTTTAAGGAAGAAATTCAACCCCGAATCTCATTCTGGTGTCCGTTTTTACATTTGGGTGGAAAAAAAAATTTCACCTCCTGGGCACAAAAATCCCTGACTCCGGCATCAGGAATTTTCTTCCCGGGACACCAAAAAATTCTTGATTTTTAAAAGCTATGAAAAACACCATTTTGTAGGAGGACATTCAACCCCGAATCTCATTCTGGTGCCTATTTATACATTTGGGTGGAAGAAAAATTTCACCTCCAGGGCACAAAAATCGCCGGGACTTAAAAACCTGGTTGTTTGAATTGTCTGGCCTGGACTGAGGGATTTTAAATTAAATTAAATTAAATTGAAGAAATTTGAAATTTGAAATTTGAAATTTGAAATTTGAAATTTGAAATTTGAAATTTGAAATTTGAAATTTGAAATTTGAAATTTGAAATTTGAAATTTGAAATTTGAAATTTGAAATTTGAAATAATTTGAAATTTGAAATTTGAAATTTGAAATTTGAAATTTGAAATTTGAAATTTGAAATTTGAAATTTGAAATTTGAAATTTGAAATTTGAAATTTGAAATTTGAAATTTCAAATTTCAAATTTCAAATTTGAAATTTGAAATTTGCCTTGCCTTGCCTTGCTTTGCCTTGCCTTGCCTTCGGCATCAGGAATTTTCTTCCCCGGACACAAAAAAATTCTTAATTTTTAAAAGCTATGAAAAACACCATTTTTAAGAATGAAATTCAACCCCGAATCTCATTCTAGTGTGCGTTTTTACATTTGGGTGGAAAAACATTTCACCTCCTGGGCCCAAAAATCCCTGACTCCGGCATCAGGAATTTTCTTCCCAACAAAATCTTGATTTTTAAAAATTATGATAAACACCATTTTTAAGGAAGAAATTCAACCCCGAATCTCATTCTGGTGTCCGTTTTTACATTTGGGTGGAAAAAAAATTTCACCTCCTGGGCACAAAAATCCCTGACTCCGGCATCAGGAATTTTCTTCCCCGGACACCAAAAAATTCTTAATTTTTAAAAGCTATGAAAAACACCATTTTTAAGAATGAAATTCAACCCCGAATCTCATTCTAGTGTGCGTTTTTACATTTGGGTGGAAAAACATTTCACCTCCTGGGCCCAAAAATCCCTGACTCCGGCATCAGGAATTTTCTTCCCAACAAAATCTTGATTTTTAAAAATTATGATAAACACCATTTTTAAGGAAGAAATTCAACCCCGAATCTCATTCTGGTGTCCGTTTTTACATTTGGGTGGAAAAAAAAATTTCACCTCCTGGGCACAAAAATCCCTGACTCCGGCATCAGGAATTTTCTTCCCGGGACACCAAAAAATTCTTGATTTTTAAAAGCTATGAAAAACACCATTTTGTAGGAGGACATTCAACCCCGAATCTCATTCTGGTGCCTATTTATACATTTGGGTGGAAAAAAAATTTCACCTCCAGGGCACAAAAATCGCCGGGAATTAAAAACCTGGTTGTTTGAATTGTCTGGCCTGGACTGAGGGATTTTAAATTAAATTAAATTAAATTGAAGAAATTTGAAATTTGAAATTTGAAATTTGAAATTTGAAATTTGAAATTTGAAATTTGAAATTTGAAATTTGAAATTTGAAATTTGAAATTTGAAATTTGAAATTTGAAATTTGAAATTTGAAATTTGAAATTTGAAATTTGAAATTTGAAATTTGAAATTTGAAATTTGAAATTTGAAATTTGAAATTTGAAATTTGAAATTTGAAATTTCAAATTTGAAATTTGAAATTTGAAATTTGAAATTTGAAATTTGAAATTTGCCTTTCCTTGCCTTGCTTTGCCTTGCCTTGCCTTCGGCATCAGGAATTTTCTTCCCCGGACACCAAAAAATTCTTAATTTTTAAAAGCTATGAAAAACACCATTTTTAAGAATGAAATTCAACCCCGAATCTCATTCTAGTGTGCGTTTTTACATTTGGGTGGAAAAAAAATTCACCTCCTGGGCCCAAAAATCCCTGACTCCGGCATCAGGAATTTTCTTCCCAACAAAATCTTGATTTTTAAATATTATGATAAACACCATTTTTAAGGAAGAAATTCAACCCCGAATCTCATTCTGGTGTCCGTTTTTACATTTGGGTGGAAAAAAAAATTCACCTCCTGGACACAAAAATCCCTGACTCCGGCATCAGGAATTTTCTTCCCCGGACACCAAAAAATTCTTGATTTTTAAAAGCTATGAAAAACATCATTTTTAAGAATGAAATTCAACCCCGAATTTCATTCTGGTGTGCGTTTTTACATTTCGGTGGAAAATAATTTCACCTCCTGGGCACAAAAGTCCCTGACTCCAGCATCAGGCATTTTCTTCCCAACAAAATCTTGATTTTTAAAAATGATGAAAAACACCATTTTTAAGGACAAAATTCAACCCTGAATCTATTCGGGTGTCTGTTTTTACATTTGAGTAAAAAAAAAAATTTCACCTCCTGGGCCCAAAAATCCCTGACTCCGGCATCAGGAATTATCTTCCCCGGACACCAAAAAAATCTTGATTTTTAAAAACTATGAAAAACACCATTTTGAAGGACGAAATTCAACCCCAAATCTAATTCTGGCATCTGTTTTTACATTTGGGTCAAAAAAAATATTCACCTCCTGGGCACAAAAATCCCTGACCCTGGCATCAGGAATTTTCTTCCCCGGACACCAAAAAAATCTTGATTTTTAAAAGCTATGAAAAACACCATTTTTAAGCATGAAATTCAACCCCGAATCTCATTCCGGCGTCCGTTTATAGATTTGAGTGGAAAAAAAAATTCACCTTCTGGGCACAAAAATCCCTGACCCTGGCATCAGGAATTTTCTTCCCAACAAAATCTTGATTTTTAAAAATTATGATAAACACCATTTTTAAGGAAGAAATTCAACCCCGAATCTCATTCTGGTGTCCGTTTTTACATTTGGGTGGAAAAAAAATTTCACCTCCTGGGCACAAAAATCCCTGACTCCGGCATCAGGAATTTTCTTCCCCGGACACCAAAAAATTCTTAATTTTTAAAAGCTATGAAAAACACCATTTTTAAGAATGAAATTCAACCCCGAATCTCATTCTAGTGTGCGTTTTTACATTTGGGTGGAAAAAAATTTCACCTCCTGGGCCCAAAAATCCCTGACTCCGGCATCAGGAATTTTCTTCCCGGGACACCAAAAAATTCTTGATTTTTAAAAGCTATGATAAACACCATTTTTAAGGAAGAAATTCAACCCCGAATCTCATTCTGGTGTCTATTTATACATTTGGGTGGAAAAAAAATTTCACCTCCAGGGCACAAAAATCGCCGGGACTTAAAAACCTGGTTGTTTGAATTGTCTGGCCTGGACTGAGGGATTTTAAATTAAATTAAATAAAATTGAAGAAATTTGAAATTTGAAATTTGAAATTTGAAATTTGAAATTTGAAATTTGAAATTTGAAATTTGAAATTTGAAATTTGAAATTTGAAATTTGAAATTTGAAATTTGAAATTTGAAATTTGAAATTTGAAATTTGAAATTTGAAATTTGAAATTTGAAATTTGAAATTTGAAATTTGAAATTTGAAATTTGAAATTTGAAATTTGCCTTGCCTTGCCTTGCTTTGCCTTGCCTTGCCTTCGGCATCAGGAATTTTCTTCCCCGGACACAAAAAAATTCTTAATTTTTAAAAGCTATGAAAAACACCATTTTTAAGAATGAAATTCAACCCCGAATCTCATTCTAGTGTGCGTTTTTACATTTGGGTGGAAAAACATTTCACCTCCTGGGCCCAAAAATCCCTGACTCCGGCATCAGGAATTTTCTTCCCAACAAAATCTTGATTTTTAAAAATTATGATAAACACCATTTTTAAGGAAGAAATTCAACCCCGAATCTCATTCTGGTGTCCGTTTTTACATTTGGGTGGAAAAAAAATTTCACCTCCTGGGCACAAAAATCCCTGACTCCGGCATCAGGAATTTTCTTCCCCGGACACCAAAAAATTCTTAATTTTTAAAAGCTATGAAAAACACCATTTTTAAGAATGAAATTCAACCCCGAATCTCATTCTAGTGTGCGTTTTTACATTTGGGTGGAAAAACATTTCACCTCCTGGGCCCAAAAATCCCTGACTCCGGCATCAGGAATTTTCTTCCCAACAAAATCTTGATTTTTAAAAATTATGATAAACACCATTTTTAAGGAAGAAATTCAACCCCGAATCTCATTCTGGTGTCCGTTTTTACATTTGGGTGGAAAAAAAAATTTCACCTCCTGGGCACAAAAATCCCTGACTCCGGCATCAGGAATTTTCTTCCCGGGACACCAAAAAATTCTTGATTTTTAAAAGCTATGAAAAACACCATTTTGTAGGAGGACATTCAACCCCGAATCTCATTCTGGTGCCTATTTATACATTTGGGTGGAAGAAAAATTTCACCTCCAGGGCACAAAAATCGCCGGGACTTAAAAACCTGGTTGTTTGAATTGTCTGGCCTGGACTGAGGGATTTTAAATTAAATTAAATTAAATTGAAGAAATTTGAAATTTGAAATTTGAAATTTGAAATTTGAAATTTGAAATTTGAAATTTGAAATTTGAAATTTGAAATTTGAAATTTGAAATTTGAAATTTGAAATTTGAAATTTCAAATTTGAAATAATTTGAAATTTGAAATTTGAAATTTGAAATTTGAAATTTGAAATTTGAAATTTGAAATTTGAAATTTGAAATTTGAAATTTGAAATTTGAAATTTGAAATTTGAAATTTCAAATTTCAAATTTCAAATTTGAAATTTGAAATTTGCCTTGCCTTGCCTTGCTTTGCCTTGCCTTGCCTTCGGCATCAGGAATTTTCTTCCCCGGACACAAAAAAATTCTTAATTTTTAAAAGCTATGAAAAACACCATTTTTAAGAATGAAATTCAACCCCGAATCTCATTCTAGTGTGCGTTTTTACATTTGGGTGGAAAAACATTTCACCTCCTGGGCCCAAAAATCCCTGACTCCGGCATCAGGAATTTTCTTCCCAACAAAATCTTGATTTTTAAAAATTATGATAAACACCATTTTTAAGGAAGAAATTCAACCCCGAATCTCATTCTGGTGTCCGTTTTTACATTTGGGTGGAAAAAAAATTTCACCTCCTGGGCACAAAAATCCCTGACTCCGGCATCAGGAATTTTCTTCCCCGGACACCAAAAAATTCTTAATTTTTAAAAGCTATGAAAAACACCATTTTTAAGAATGAAATTCAACCCCGAATCTCATTCTAGTGTGCGTTTTTACATTTGGGTGGAAAAACATTTCACCTCCTGGGCCCAAAAATCCCTGACTCCGGCATCAGGAATTTTCTTCCCAACAAAATCTTGATTTTTAAAAATTATGATAAACACCATTTTTAAGGAAGAAATTCAACCCCGAATCTCATTCTGGTGTCCGTTTTTACATTTGGGTGGAAAAAAAAATTTCACCTCCTGGGCACAAAAATCCCTGACTCCGGCATCAGGAATTTTCTTCCCGGGACACCAAAAAATTCTTGATTTTTAAAAGCTATGAAAAACACCATTTTGTAGGAGGACATTCAACCCCGAATCTCATTCTGGTGCCTATTTATACATTTGGGTGGAAAAAAAATTTCACCTCCAGGGCACAAAAATCGCCGGGACTTAAAAACCTGGTTGTTTGAATTGTCTGGCCTGGACTGAGGGATTTTAAATTAAATTAAATTAAATTGAAGAAATTTGAAATTTGAAATTTGAAATTTGAAATTTGAAATTTGAAATTTGAAATTTGAAATTTGAAATTTGAAATTTGAAATTTGAAATTTGAAATTTGAAATTTGAAATTTGAAATTTGAAATTTGAAATTTGAAATTTGAAATTTGAAATTTGAAATTTGAAATTTGAAATTTGAAATTTGAAATTTGAAATTTGAAATTTGAAATTTGAAATTTGAAATTTGAAATTTGAAATTTGAAATTTGAAATTTCAAATTTGAAATTTGAAATTTGAAATTTGAAATTTGAAATTTGCCTTTCCTTGCCTTGCTTTGCCTTGCCTTGCCTTCGGCATCAGGAATTTTCTTCCCCGGACACCAAAAAATTCTTAATTTTTAAAAGCTATGAAAAACACCATTTTTAAGAATGAAATTCAACCCCGAATCTCATTCTAGTGTGCGTTTTTACATTTGGGTGGAAAAAAAATTCACCTCCTGGGCCCAAAAATCCCTGACTCCGGCATCAGGAATTTTCTTCCCAACAAAATCTTGATTTTTAAATATTATGATAAACACCATTTTTAAGGAAGAAATTCAACCCCGAATCTCATTCTGGTGTCCGTTTTTACATTTGGGTGGAAAAAAAAATTCACCTCCTGGACACAAAAATCCCTGACTCCGGCATCAGGAATTTTCTTCCCCGGACACCAAAAAATTCTTGATTTTTAAAAGCTATGAAAAACATCATTTTTAAGAATGAAATTCAACCCCGAATTTCATTCTGGTGTGCGTTTTTACATTTCGGTGGAAAATAATTTCACCTCCTGGGCACAAAAGTCCCTGACTCCAGCATCAGGCATTTTCTTCCCAACAAAATCTTGATTTTTAAAAATGATGAAAAACACCATTTTTAAGGACAAAATTCAACCCTGAATCTATTCGGGTGTCTGTTTTTACATTTGAGTAAAAAAAAAAATTTCACCTCCTGGGCCCAAAAATCCCTGACTCCGGCATCAGGAATTATCTTCCCCGGACACCAAAAAAATCTTGATTTTTAAAAACTATGAAAAACACCATTTTGAAGGACGAAATTCAACCCCAAATCTAATTCTGGCATCTGTTTTTACATTTGGGTCAAAAAAAATATTCACCTCCTGGGCACAAAAATCCCTGACCCTGGCATCAGGAATTTTCTTCCCCGGACACCAAAAAAATCTTGATTTTTAAAAGCTATGAAAAACACCATTTTTAAGCATGAAATTCAACCCCGAATCTCATTCCGGCGTCCGTTTATAGATTTGAGTGGAAAAAAAAATTCACCTTCTGGGCACAAAAATCCCTGACCCTGGCATCAGGAATTTTCTTCCCAACAAAATCTTGATTTTTAAAAATTATGATAAACACCATTTTTAAGGAAGAAATTCAACCCCGAATCTCATTCTGGTGTCCGTTTTTACATTTGGGTGGAAAAAAAATTTCACCTCCTGGGCACAAAAATCCCTGACTCCGGCATCAGGAATTTTCTTCCCCGGACACCAAAAAATTCTTAATTTTTAAAAGCTATGAAAAACACCATTTTTAAGAATGAAATTCAACCCCGAATCTCATTCTAGTGTGCGTTTTTACATTTGGGTGGAAAAAAATTTCACCTCCTGGGCCCAAAAATCCCTGACTCCGGCATCAGGAATTTTCTTCCCGGGACACCAAAAAATTCTTGATTTTTAAAAGCTATGATAAACACCATTTTTAAGGAAGAAATTCAACCCCGAATCTCATTCTGGTGTCTATTTATACATTTGGGTGGAAAAAAAATTTCACCTCCAGGGCACAAAAATCGCCGGGACTTAAAAACCTGGTTGTTTGAATTGTCTGGCCTGGACTGAGGGATTTTAAATTAAATTAAATAAAATTGAAGAAATTTGAAATTTGAAATTTGAAATTTGAAATTTGAAATTTGAAATTTGAAATTTGAAATTTGAAATTTGAAATTTGAAATTTGAAATTTGAAATTTGAAATTTGAAATTTGAAATTTGAAATTTGAAATTTGAAATTTGAAATTTGAAATTTGAAATTTGAAATTTGAAATTTGAAATTTGAAATTTGAAATTTGAAATTTGAAATTTGAAATTTGAAATTTGAAATTTGAAATTTGAAATTTGAAATTTGAAATTTGAAATTTGAAAGTTGCCTTTCCTTGCCTTGCTTTGCCTTGCCTTGCCTTCGGCATCAGGAATTTTCTTCCCCGGACACCAAAAAATTCTTAATTTTTAAAAGCTATGAAAAACACCATTTTTAAGAATGAAATTCAACCCCGAATCTCATTCTAGTGTGCGTTTTTACATTTGGGTGGAAAAGAATTTCACCTCCTGGGCCCAAAAATCCCTGACTCCGGCATCAGGAATTTTCTTCCCAACAAAATCTTGATTTTTAAAAATTATGATAAACACCATTTTTAAGGAAGAAATTCAACCCCGAATCTCATTCTGGTGTCCGTTTTTACATTTGGGTGGAAAAAAAAATTTCACCTCCTGGGCATAAAAATCCCTGACTCCGGCATCAGGAATTTACGAAATAAATCTTGATTTTTAAAAGCAATGAAAAACATCATTTTTAAGAATGAAATTCAACCCCGAATCTCATTCTGGTGTGCGTTTTTACATTTGGGTGGAAAATAATTTCACCTCCTGGGCACAAAAGTCCCTGACCCCGGCATCAGGAATTTTCTTCCCCGGACACCAAAAAAATCTTGATTTTTAAAAGCTATGAAAAACACCATTTTTAAGCATGAAATTCAACCCCGAATCTCATTCCGGCCTCCGTTTATAGATTTGAGTGGAAAAAAATTTTTCACCTCCTGGGCACAAAAATCCCTGACTCCGGCATCAGGCATTTTCTTCCCAACAAAATCTTGATTTTTAAAAATGATGAAAAACACCATTTTTAAGGACAAAATTCAACCCTGAATCTATTCAGGTGTCTGTTTTTACATTTGAGTCAAAAAAAAAATTTCACCTCCTGGGCCCAAAAATCCCTGACTCCGGCATCAGGAATTATCTTCCCCGGACACCAAAAAAATCTTGATTTTTAAAAACTATGAAAAACACCATTTTGAAGGAGGACATTCAACCCCGAATCTCATTCTGGTGCCTATTTATACATTTGGGTGGAAAAAAAATTTCACCTCCAGGGCACAAAAATCACCGGGACTTAAAAATCTGGTTGTTTGAATTGTCTGGCCTGGACTGAGGGATTTTAAATTAAATTAAATTAAATTGAAGAAATTTATAATTTGAAATTTGAAATTTGAAATTTGAAATTTGAAATTTGAAATTTGAAATTTGAAATTTGAAATTTGAAATTTGAAATTTGAAATTTCAAATTTGAAATAATTTGAAATTTGAAATTTGAAATTTGAAATTTGAAATTTGAAATTTGAAATTTGAAATTTGAAATTTGAAATTTGAAATTTGAAATTTGAAATTTGAAATTTGAAATTTGAAATTTGAAATTTGAAATTTGAAATTTGAAATTTGAAATTTGAAATTTGAAATTTGAAATTTGAAATTTGAAATTTGAAATTTGAAATTTGAAATTTGAAATTTGAAATTTGAAATTTGAAATTTGAAATTTGAAATTTGAAATTTGAAATTTGCCTTGCCTTGCCTTGCTTTGCCTTGCCTTGCCTTCGGCATCAGGAATTTTCTTCCCCGGACACAAAAAAATTCTTAATTTTTAAAAGCTATGAAAAACACCATTTTTAAGAATGAAATTCAACCCCGAATCTCATTCTAGTGTGCGTTTTTACATTTGGGTGGAAAAACATTTCACCTCCTGGGCCCAAAAATCCCTGACTCCGGCATCAGGAATTTTCTTCCCAACAAAATCTTGATTTTTAAAAATTATGATAAACACCATTTTTAAGGAAGAAATTCAACCCCGAATCTCATTCTGGTGTCCGTTTTTACATTTGGGTGGAAAAAAAATTTCACCTCCTGGGCACAAAAATCCCTGACTCCGGCATCAGGAATTTTCTTCCCCGGACACCAAAAAATTCTTAATTTTTAAAAGCTATGAAAAACACCATTTTTAAGAATGAAATTCAACCCCGAATCTCATTCTAGTGTGCGTTTTTACATTTGGGTGGAAAAACATTTCACCTCCTGGGCCCAAAAATCCCTGACTCCGGCATCAGGAATTTTCTTCCCAACAAAATCTTGATTTTTAAAAATTATGATAAACACCATTTTTAAGGAAGAAATTCAACCCCGAATCTCATTCTGGTGTCCGTTTTTACATTTGGGTGGAAAAAAAAATTTCACCTCCTGGGCACAAAAATCCCTGACTCCGGCATCAGGAATTTTCTTCCCGGGACACCAAAAAATTCTTGATTTTTAAAAGCTATGAAAAACACCATTTTGTAGGAGGACATTCAACCCCGAATCTCATTCTGGTGCCTATTTATACATTTGGGTGGAAAAAAAATTTCACCTCCAGGGCACAAAAATCGCCGGGACTTAAAAACCTGGTTGTTTGAATTGTCTGGCCTGGACTGAGGGATTTTAAATTAAATTAAATTAAATTGAAGAAATTTGAAATTTGAAATTTGAAATTTGAAATTTGAAATTTGAAATTTGAAATTTGAAATTTGAAATTTGAAATTTGAAATTTGAAATTTGAAATTTGAAATTTGAAATTTGAAATTTGAAATTTCAAATTTGAAATAATTTGAAATTTGAAATTTGAAATTTGAAATTTGAAATTTGAAATTTGAAATTTGAAATTTGAAATTTGAAATTTGAAATTTGAAATTTGAAATTTGAAATTTCAAATTTCAAATTTCAAATTTCAAATTTCAAATTTGAAATTTGAAATTTGCCTTGCCTTGCCTTGCTTTGCCTTGCCTTGCCTTCGGCATCAGGAATTTTCTTCCCCGGACACAAAAAAATTCTTAATTTTTAAAAGCTATGAAAAACACCATTTTTAAGAATGAAATTCAACCCCGAATCTCATTCTAGTGTGCGTTTTTACATTTGGGTGGAAAAACATTTCACCTCCTGGGCCCAAAAATCCCTGACTCCGGCATCAGGAATTTTCTTCCCAACAAAATCTTGATTTTTAAAAATTATGATAAACACCATTTTTAAGGAAGAAATTCAACCCCGAATCTCATTCTGGTGTCCGTTTTTACATTTGGGTGGAAAAAAAATTTCACCTCCTGGGCACAAAAATCCCTGACTCCGGCATCAGGAATTTTCTTCCCCGGACACCAAAAAATTCTTAATTTTTAAAAGCTATGAAAAACACCATTTTTAAGAATGAAATTCAACCCCGAATCTCATTCTAGTGTGCGTTTTTACATTTGGGTGGAAAAACATTTCACCTCCTGGGCCCAAAAATCCCTGACTCCGGCATCAGGAATTTTCTTCCCAACAAAATCTTGATTTTTAAAAATTATGATAAACACCATTTTTAAGGAAGAAATTCAACCCCGAATCTCATTCTGGTGTCCGTTTTTACATTTGGGTGGAAAAAAAAATTTCACCTCCTGGGCACAAAAATCCCTGACTCCGGCATCAGGAATTTTCTTCCCGGGACACCAAAAAATTCTTGATTTTTAAAAGCTATGAAAAACACCATTTTGTAGGAGGACATTCAACCCCGAATCTCATTCTGGTGCCTATTTATACATTTGGGTGGAAAAAAAATTTCACCTCCAGGGCACAAAAATCGCCGGGACTTAAAAACCTGGTTGTTTGAATTGTCTGGCCTGGACTGAGGGATTTTAAATTAAATTAAATTAAATTGAAGAAATTTGAAATTTGAAATTTGAAATTTGAAATTTGAAATTTGAAATTTGAAATTTGAAATTTGAAATTTGAAATTTGAAATTTGAAATTTGAAATTTGAAATTTGAAATTTGAAATTTGAAATTTGAAATTTGAAATTTGAAATTTGAAATTTGAAATTTGAAATTTGAAATTTGAAATTTGAAATTTGAAATTTGAAATTTGAAATTTGAAATTTGAAATTTGAAATTTGAAATTTGAAATTTCAAATTTGAAATTTGAAATTTGAAATTTGAAATTTGAAATTTGAAATTTGAAATTTGAAATTTGAAATTTGAAATTTGAAATTTGAAATTTGCCTTTCCTTGCCTTGCTTTGCCTTGCCTTGCCTTCGGCATCAGGAATTTTCTTCCCCGGACACCAAAAAATTCTTAATTTTTAAAAGCTATGAAAAACACCATTTTTAAGAATGAAATTCAACCCCGAATCTCATTCTAGTGTGCGTTTTTACATTTGGGTGGAAAAAAAATTCACCTCCTGGGCCCAAAAATCCCTGACTCCGGCATCAGGAATTTTCTTCCCAACAAAATCTTGATTTTTAAATATTATGATAAACACCATTTTTAAGGAAGAAATTCAACCCCGAATCTCATTCTGGTGTCCGTTTTTACATTTGGGTGGAAAAAAAAATTCACCTCCTGGACACAAAAATCCCTGACTCCGGCATCAGGAATTTTCTTCCCCGGACACCAAAAAATTCTTGATTTTTAAAAGCTATGAAAAACATCATTTTTAAGAATGAAATTCAACCCCGAATTTCATTCTGGTGTGCGTTTTTACATTTCGGTGGAAAATAATTTCACCTCCTGGGCACAAAAGTCCCTGACTCCAGCATCAGGCATTTTCTTCCCAACAAAATCTTGATTTTTAAAAATGATGAAAAACACCATTTTTAAGGACAAAATTCAACCCTGAATCTATTCGGGTGTCTGTTTTTACATTTGAGTAAAAAAAAAAATTTCACCTCCTGGGCCCAAAAATCCCTGACTCCGGCATCAGGAATTATCTTCCCCGGACACCAAAAAAATCTTGATTTTTAAAAACTATGAAAAACACCATTTTGAAGGACGAAATTCAACCCCAAATCTAATTCTGGCATCTGTTTTTACATTTGGGTCAAAAAAAATATTCACCTCCTGGGCACAAAAATCCCTGACCCTGGCATCAGGAATTTTCTTCCCCGGACACCAAAAAAATCTTGATTTTTAAAAGCTATGAAAAACACCATTTTTAAGCATGAAATTCAACCCCGAATCTCATTCCGGCGTCCGTTTATAGATTTGAGTGGAAAAAAAAATTCACCTTCTGGGCACAAAAATCCCTGACCCTGGCATCAGGAATTTTCTTCCCAACAAAATCTTGATTTTTAAAAATTATGATAAACACCATTTTTAAGGAAGAAATTCAACCCCGAATCTCATTCTGGTGTCCGTTTTTACATTTGGGTGGAAAAAAAATTTCACCTCCTGGGCACAAAAATCCCTGACTCCGGCATCAGGAATTTTCTTCCCCGGACACCAAAAAATTCTTAATTTTTAAAAGCTATGAAAAACACCATTTTTAAGAATGAAATTCAACCCCGAATCTCATTCTAGTGTGCGTTTTTACATTTGGGTGGAAAAAAATTTCACCTCCTGGGCCCAAAAATCCCTGACTCCGGCATCAGGAATTTTCTTCCCGGGACACCAAAAAATTCTTGATTTTTAAAAGCTATGATAAACACCATTTTTAAGGAAGAAATTCAACCCCGAATCTCATTCTGGTGTCTATTTATACATTTGGGTGGAAAAAAAATTTCACCTCCAGGGCACAAAAATCGCCGGGACTTAAAAACCTGGTTGTTTGAATTGTCTGGCCTGGACTGAGGGATTTTAAATTAAATTAAATAAAATTGAAGAAATTTGAAATTTGAAAATTTGAAATTTGAAATTTGAAATTTGAAATTTGAAATTTGAAATTTGAAATTTGAAATTTGAAATTTGAAATTTGAAATTTGAAATTGAAATTTGAAAATTTGAAATTTGAAATTGTAATTTGAAATTTGAAATTTGAAATTTGAAATTTGAATTGAATTTGAAATTTGAAATTTGAAATTTAAATTTGAAATTTGAAATTTGAAATTTGAAATTTGAAATTTGAAATTTGAAATTTGAAATTTGAAATTTGAAAGTTTGAATTTGAATTGAGTTGCGTTGCCTTGCTTTGCCTTGCCTTGCCTTCGGCATCAGGAATTTTCTTCCCCGGACACCAAAAAATTCTTAATTTTTAAAAGCTATGAAAAACACCATTTTTAAGAATGAAATTCAACCCCGAATCTCATTCTAGTGTGCGTTTTTACATTTGGGTGGAAAAGAATTTCACCTCCTGGGCCCAAAAATCCCTGACTCCGGCATCAGGAATTTTCTTCCCAACAAAATCTTGATTTTTAAAAATTATGATAAACACCATTTTTAAGGAAGAAATTCAACCCCGAATCTCATTCTGGTGTCCGTTTTTACATTTGGGTGGAAAAAAAAATTTCACCTCCTGGGCACAAAAATCCCTGACTCCGGCATCAGGAATTTTCTTCCCCGGACACGAAATAAATCTTGATTTTTAAAAGCAATGAAAAACATCATTTTTAAGAATGAAATTCAACCCCGAATCTCATTCTGGTGTGCGTTTTTACATTTGGGTGGAAAATAATTTCACCTCCTGGGCACAAAAATCCCTGACTCCGGCATCAGGCATTTTCTTCCCAACAAAATCTTGATTTTTAAAAATGATGAAAAACACCATTTTTAAGGACAAAATTCAACCCTGAATCTATTTGGGTGTCTGTTTTTACATTTGAGTCAAAAAAAAAATTTCACCTCCTGGGCCCAAAAATCCCTGACTCCGGCATCAGGAATTATCTTCCCCGGACACCAAAAAAATCTTGATTTTTAAAAACTATGAAAAACACCATTTTGAAGGACGAAATTCAACCCCAAATCTAATTCTGGCATCTGTTTTTACATTTGGGTCAAAAAAAATATTCACCTCCTGGGCACAAAAATCCCTGACCCTGGCATCAGGAATTTTCTTCCCCGGACACCAAAAATATCTTGATTTTTAAAAGCAATGAAAAACACCATTTTTAAGAATGAAATTCAACCCCGAATCTCATTCTAGTGTGCGTTTTGACATTTGGGTGGAAAAAAATTTCACCTCCTGGGCACAAAAATCCCTGACTCCGGCATCAGGAATTTTCTTCCCCGCACACCAAAAAAATCTTGATTTTTAAATGCTATGAAAAATGACATTTTTAAGGACAAAAAGCAACCCCGAATCTCATTCTGGTGTCCGTTTTTAGATTTGAGTCAGAATTTTTTTTTCACCTCCTGGGCACAAAAATCGGCATAAGGAATTTTCTTACCCAGACACCAAAAAAATCTTGATTTTTAAAAGCTATGAAAACACCATTTTTAAGGATGAAATTCAACCCCGAATCTCATTCTGGTGTCCGTTTTTAGATTTGAGTAAAAAAAAAATCATTCACCTCCTGGGCACAAAAATCCCTGACTCCGGCATCAGGAATTTTCTTCCCCGCACACCAAAAAAATCTTGAATTTAAAATCTATGAAAAACACCATTTTGAAGGACGAAATTCAACCCCGAATCTCATTCTGGTGTCTATTTATACATTTGGATGGAAAAAAAAATTCACCTCCTGGGCACAAAAATCGCCGGGACCTAAAAACCTGGTTGTTTGAATTGTCTGGCCTGGACTGAGGGATTTTAAATTAAATTAAATAAAATTAAAGAAATTTGAAATTTGAAATTTGAAATTTGAAATTTGAAATTTGAAATTTGAAATTTGAAATTTGAAATTTGAAATTTGAAATTTGAAATTTGAAATTTGAAATTTGAAATTTGAAATTTGAAATTTGAAATTTGAAATTTGAAATTTGAAATTTGAAATTTGAAATTTGCCTTGCCTTGCCTTGCCTTGCTTTGCCTTGCCTTGCCTTGCCTTGCCTTGCCTTGCCTTGCCTTGCCTCCGGCATCAGGAATTTTCTTCCCCGGACACGAAATAAATCTTGATTTTTATAAACTATGAAAAACACCATTTTTAAGGAAGGAATTCAACCCCACATCTCATTCTGGTATCCGTTTTTAGATTTGAGTCAGAAATTATTTTTCAACTCCTGGGCACAAAAATCGGCATCAGGAATTTTCTTCCCCGGACACCAAAAAAATCTTGATTTTTAAAAGCTATGAAAAACATCATTTTTCAGAATGAAATTCAACCCCGAATTTCATTCTGGTGTGCGTTTTTACATTTCGGTGGAAAATAATTTCACCTCCTGGGCACAAAAGTCCCTGACTCCGGCATCAGGAATTTTCTTCCCCGGGCACCAAAAAAATCTTGATTTTTAAAAGCTATGAAAAACACCATTTTTAAGCACGAAATTCAACCCCGAATCTCATTCCGGCGTCCGTTTATAGATTTGGGTGGGAAAAAATATTTCACCTCCTGGGCACAAAAATCCCTGACCCTGGCATCAGGAATTTTCTTCCCCGGATACCAAAAAAATCTTGATTTTTATAAACTATGAAAAACAGCATTTTTAAGGAAGAAATTCAACCCCGAATTTCATTCTGGTGTCAGTTTTTACATTTGAGTCAATAAAAAAATTTCACCTCCTGGGCACAAAAATCCCTGACTCCGGCATCAGGCATTTTCTTCCCAACAAAATCTTGATTTTTAAAAATGATGAAAAACACCATTTTTAAGGACAAAATTCAACCCTGAATCTATTCGGGTGTCTGTTTTTACATTTGAGTCAAAAAAATAATTTCACCTCCTGGGCACAAAAATCCCTGACTCCAGTATCAGGAATTTTCTTCCCCGCACACCAAAAAAATCTTGATTTTTAAATGCTATGAAAAATGACATTTTTAAGGACAAAAAGCAACCCCGAATCTCATTCTGGTGTCCGTTTTTAGATTTGAGTCAGAAATTTTTTTTCACCTCCTGGGCACAAAAATCGGCATAAGGAATTTTCTTACCCAGACACCAAAAAAATCTTGATTTTTAAAAGCTATGAAAACACCATTTTTAAGGATGAAATTCAACCCCGAATCTCATTCTGGTGTCCGTTTTTAGATTTGAGTAAAAAAAAAACATTCACCTCCTGGGCACAAAAATCCCTGACTCCGGCATCAGGAATTTTCTTCCCGGGACACCAAAAAATTCTTGATTTTTAAAAGCTATGAAAAACATCATTTTTAAGAATGAAATTCAACCCCGAATCTCATTCTGGTGTGCGTTTTTACATTTGGGTGGAAAATAATTTCACCTCCTGGGCAGAAAAGTCCCTGACTCCGGCATCAGGAATTTTCTTCCCCGGACACCAAAAAATTCTTGATTTTTAAAAGCTATGAAAAACACCATTTTTAAGCACGAAATTCAACCCCGAATCTCATTCCGGCGTCTGTTTATAGATTTGGGTGGGGAAAAAAAATTCACCTCCTGGGCACAAAACTCTCTGACCCCAGCATCAGGAATTTTCTTCCCCGGACACCAAAAAATTCTTGATTTTTAAAAGCTATGAAAAACACCATTTTTAAGCACGAAATTCAACCCCGAATCTCATTCCGGCGTCCGTTTATAGATTTGGGTGGGGAAAAAAATTTCACCTCCTGGGCACAAAAATCCCTGACTCCGGCATCAGGAATTTTCTTCCCCGGACACGAAATAAATCTTGATTTTTAAAAGCTATGAAAAACACCATTTTTGAGAATGAAATTCAACCCTGAATCTCATTCTGGTGTCGGTTTTTAGACTTGGGGGTGGGAAAAAATTTCACCTCCTGGGCACAAAAATCCCTGACCCCGGCATCAGGAATTATCTTCCCCGGACACCAAAAAAATCTTCATTTTTAAAAACTATGAAAAACACCATTTTGAAGGACGAAATTCAACCGCAAATCTAATTCTGGCATCCGTTTTTACATTTGGGTCAAAAAAAATATTCACCTCCTGGGCACAAAAATCCCTGACCCCGGCATCAGGAATTTTCTTCCCCGCACACCAAAAAAATCTTGATTTTTAAATGCTATGAAAAATGACATTTTTAAGGACAAAAAGCAACCACGAATCTCATTCTGGTGTCCGTTTTTAGATTTGAGTCAGAATTTTTTTTTCACCTCCTGGGCACAAAAATCGGCATAAGGAATTTTATTACCCAGACACCAAAAAAATCTTGATTTTTAAAAGCTATGAAAACACCATTTTTAAGGATGAAATTCAACCCCGAATCTCATTCTGGTGTCCGTTTTTAGATTTGAGTAAAAAAAAAACATTCACCTCCTGGGCACAAAAATCCCTGACTCCAGCATCAGGAATTTTCTTCCCCGCACACCAAAAATATCTTGAATTTAAAATCTATGAAAAACACCATTTTGAAGGACAAAATTCAACCCCGAATCTCATTCTGGTGTCCGTTTTTACATTTGGGTGGAAAAAAAAATTTCACCTCCTGGGCACAAAAATCCCTGACTCCGGCATCAGGAATTTTCTTCCCAACAAAATCTTGATTTTTAAAAATTATGATAAACACCATTTTTAAGGAAGAAATTCAACCCCGAATCTCATTCTGGTGTCCGTTTTTACATTTGGGTGGAAAAAAAATTTCACCTCCTGGGCACAAAAATCCCTGACTCCGGCATCAGGAATTTTCTTCCCCGGACACCAAAAAATTCTTAATTTTTAAAAGCTATGAAAAACACCATTTTTAAGAATGAAATTCAACCCCGAATCTCATTCTAGTGTGCGTTTTTACATTTGGGTGGAAAAACATTTCACCTCCTGGGCCCAAAAATCCCTGACTCCGGCATCAGGAATTTTCTTCCCAACAAAATCTTGATTTTTAAAAATTATGATAAACACCATTTTTAAGGAAGAAATTCAACCCCGAATCTCATTCTGGTGTCCGTTTTTACATTTGGGTGGAAAAAAAAATTTCACCTCCTGGGCACAAAAATCCCTGACTCCGGCATCAGGAATTTTCTTCCCGGGACACCAAAAAATTCTTGATTTTTAAAAACTATGAAAAACACCATTTTGAAGGACGAAATTCAACCCCAAATCTAATTCTGGCATCTGTTTTTACATTTGGGTCAAAAAAAATATTCACCTCCTGGGCACAAAAATCCCTGACCCTGGCATCAGGAATTTTCTTCCCCGGACACCAAAAAAATCTTGATTTTTAAAAGCTATGAAAAACACCATTTTTAAGCATGAAATTCAACCCCGAATCTCATTCCGGCGTCCGTTTATAGATTTGAGTGGAAAAAAAAATTCACCTTCTGGGCACAAAAATCCCTGACCCTGGCATCAGGAATTTTCTTCCGAACAAAATCTTGATTTTTAAAAATTATGATAAACACGATTTTTAAGGAAGAAATTCAACCCCGAATCTCATTCTGGTGTCCGTTTTTCATTTGGGTGGAAAAAAAAATTTCACCTCCTGGGCACAAAAATCCCTGACTCCGGCATCAGGAATTTTCTTCCCGGGACACCAAAAAATTCTTAATTTTTAAAAGCTATGAAAAACACCATTTTTATTATTGAAATTCAACCCCGAATCTCATTCTAGTGTGCGTTTTTACATTTGGGTGGAAAAACATTTCACCTCCTGGGCCCAAAAATCCCTGACTCCGGCATCAGGAATTTTCTTCCCAACAAAATCTTGATTTTTAAAAATTATGATAAACACCATTTTTAAGGAAGAAATTCAACCCCGAATCTCATTCTGGTGTCCGTTTTTACATTTGGGTGGAAAAAAAATTTCACCTCCTGGGCACAAAAATCCCTGACTCCGGCATCAGGAATTTTCTTCCCCGGACACCAAAAAATACTTAATTTTTAAAAGCTATGAAAAACACCATTTTTAAGAATGAAATTCAACCCCGAATCTCATTCTAGTGTGCGTTTTTACATTTGGGTGGAAAAACATTTCACCTCCTGGGCCCAAAAATCCCTGACTCCGGCATCAGGAATTTTCTTCCCAACAAAATCTTGATTTTTAAAAATTATGATAAACACCATTTTTAAGGAAGAAATTCAACCCCGAATCTCATTCTGGTGTCCGTTTTTACATTTGGGTGGAAAAAAAAATTTCACCTCCTGGGCACAAAAATCCCTGACTCCGGCATCAGGAATTTTCTTCCCGGGACACCAAAAAATTCTTGATTTTTAAAAGCTATGAAAAACACCATTTTGAAGGAGGACATTCAACCCCGAATCTCATTCTGGTGCCTATTTATACATTTGGGTGGAAAAAAAATTTCACCTCCAGGGCACAAAAATCGCCGGGACTTAAAAACCTGGTTGTTTGAATTGTCTGGCCTGGACTGAGGGATTTTAAATTAAATTAAATTAAATTGAAGAAATTTATAATTTGAAATTTGAAATTTGAAATTTGAAATTTGAAATTTGAAATTTGAAATTTGAAATTTGAAATTTGAAATTTGAAATTTGAAATTTGAAATTTGAAATTTGAAATTTCAAATTTGAAATAATTTGAAATTTGAAATTTGAAATTTGAAATTTGAAATTTGAAATTTGAAATTTGAAATTTGAAATTTGAAATTTGAAATTTGAAATTTGAAATTTGAAATTTGAAATTTGAAATTTGCCTTGCCTTGCCTTGCTTTGCCTTGCCTTGCCTTCGGCATCAGGAATTTTCTTCCCCGGACACAAAAAAATTCTTAATTTTTAAAAGCTATGAAAAACACCATTTTTAAGAATGAAATTCAACCCCGAATCTCATTCTAGTGTGCGTTTTTACATTTGGGTGGAAAAACATTTCACCTCCTGGGCCCAAAAATCCCTGACTCCGGCATCAGGAATTTTCTTCCCAACAAAATCTTGATTTTTAAAAATTATGATAAACACCATTTTTAAGGAAGAAATTCAACCCCGAATCTCATTCTGGTGTCCGTTTTTACATTTGGGTGGAAAAAAAATTTCACCTCCTGGGCACAAAAATCCCTGACTCCGGCATCAGGAATTTTCTTCCCCGGACACCAAAAAATTCTTAATTTTTAAAAGCTATGAAAAACACCATTTTTAAGAATGAAATTCAACCCCGAATCTCATTCTAGTGTGCGTTTTTACATTTGGGTGGAAAAACATTTCACCTCCTGGGCCCAAAAATCCCTGACTCCGGCATCAGGAATTTTCTTCCCAACAAAATCTTGATTTTTAAAAATTATGATAAACACCATTTTTAAGGAAGAAATTCAACCCCGAACCTCATTCTGGTGTCCGTTTTTACATTTGGGTGGAAAAAAAAATTTCACCTCCTGGGCACAAAAATCCCTGACTCCGGCATCAGGAATTTTCTTCCCGGGACACCAAAAAATTCTTGATTTTAAAAGCTATGAAAAACACCATTTTGTAGGAGGACATTCAACCCCGAATCTCATTCTGGTGCCTATTTATACATTTGGGTGGAAAAAAAATTTCACCTCCAGGGCACAAAAATCGCCGGGACTTAAAAACCTGGTTGTTTGAATTGTCTGGCCTGGACTGAGGGTTTTTAAATTAAATTAAATTAAATTGAAGAAATTTGAAATTTGAAATTTGAAATTTGAAATTTGAAATTTGAAATTTGAAATTTGAAATTTGAAATTTGAAATTTGAAATTTGAAATTTGAAATTTGAAATTTGAAATTTGAAATTTGAAATTTGAAATTTGAAATTTGAAATTTGAAATTTGAAATTTGAAATTTGAAATTTGAAATTTGAAATTTGAAATTTGAAATTTGAAATTTGAAATTTGAAATTTGAAATTTGAAATTTGAAATTTGAAATTTGAAATTTGCCTTGCCTTGCCTTGCTTTGCCTTGCCTTGCCTTCGGCATCAGGAATTCTCTTCCCCGGACACAAAAAAATTCTTAATTTTTAAAAGCTATGAAAAACACCATTTTTAAGAATGAAATTCAACCCCGAATCTCATTCTAGTGTGCATTTTTACATTTGGATGGAAAAACATTTCACCTCCTGGGCCCAAAAATCCCTGACTCCGGCATCAGGAATTTTCTTCCCAACAAAATCTTGATTTTTAAAAATTATGATAAACACCATTTTTAAGGAAGAAATTCAACCCCGAATCTCATTCTGGTGTCCGTTTTTACATTTGGGTGGAAAAAAAATTTCACCTCCTGGGCACAAAAATCCCTGACTCCGGCATCAGGAATTTTCTTCCCCGGACACCAAAAAATTCTTAATTTTTAAAAGCTATGAAAAACACCATTTTTAAGAATGAAATTCAACCCCGAATCTCATTCTAGTGTGCGTTTTTACATTTGGGTGGAAAAACATTTCACCTCCTGGGCCCAAAAATCCCTGACTCCGGCATCAGGAATTTTCTTCCCAACAAAATCTTGATTTTTAAAAATTATGATAAACACCATTTTTAAGGAAGAAATTCAACCCCGAATCTCATTCTGGTGTCCGTTTTTACATTTGGGTGGAAAAAAAAATTTCACCTCCTGGGCACAAAAATCCCTGACTCCGGCATCAGGAATTTTCTTCCCGGGACACCAAAAAATTCTTGATTTTTAAAAACTATGAAAAACACCATTTTGAAGGACGAAATTCAACCCCAAATCTAATTCTGGCATCTGTTTTTACATTTGGGTCAAAAAAAATATTCACCTCCTGGGCACAAAAATCCCTGACCCTGGCATCAGGAATTTTCTTCCCCGGACACCAAAAAAATCTTGATTTTTAAAAGCTATGAAAAACACCATTTTTAAGCATGAAATTCAACCCCGAATCTCATTCCGGCGTCCGTTTATAGATTTGAGTGGAAAAAAAAATTCACCTTCTGGGCACAAAAATCCCTGACCCTGGCATCAGGAATTTTCTTCCGAACAAAATCTTGATTTTTAAAAATTATGATAAACACGATTTTTAAGGAAGAAATTCAACCCCGAATCTCATTCTGGTGTCCGTTTTTCATTTGGGTGGAAAAAAAAATTTCACCTCCTGGGCACAAAAATCCCTGACTCCGGCATCAGGAATTTTCTTCCCGGGACACCAAAAAATTCTTAATTTTTAAAAGCTATGAAAAACACCATTTTTAAGAATGAAATTCAACCCCGAATCTCATTCTAGTGTGCGTTTTTACATTTGGGTGGAAAAATATTTCACCTCCTGGGCCCAAAAATCCCTGACTCCGGCATCAGGAATTTTCTTCCCAACAAAATCTTGATTTTTAAAAATTATGATAAACACCATTTTTAAGGAAGAAATTCAACCCCGAATCTCATTCTGGTGTCCGTTTTTACATTTGGGTGGAAAAAAAATTTCACCTCCTGGGCACAAAAATCCCTGACTCCGGCATCAGGAATTTTCTTCCCCGGACACCAAAAAATTCTTAATTTTTAAAAGCTATGAAAAACACCATTTTTAAGAATGAAATTCAACCCCGAATCTCATTCTAGTGTGCGTTTTTACATTTGGGTGGAAAAACATTTCACCTCCTGGGCCCAAAAATCCCTGACTCCGGCATCAGGAATTTTCTTCCCAACAAAATCTTGATTTTTAAAAATTATGATAAACACCATTTTTAAGGAAGAAATTCAACCCCGAATCTCATTCTGGTGTCCGTTTTTACATTTGGGTGGAAAAAAAAATTTCACCTCCTGGGCACAAAAATCCCTGACTCCGGCATCAGGAATTTTCTTCCCGGGACACCAAAAAATTCTTGATTTTTAAAAGCTATGAAAAACACCATTTTGAAGGAGGACATTCAACCCCGAATCTCATTCTGGTGCCTATTTATACATTTGGGTGGAAAAAAAATTTCACCTCCAGGGCACAAAAATCGCCGGGACTTAAAAACCTGGTTGTTTGAATTGTCTGGCCTGGACTGAGGGATTTTAAATTAAATTAAATTAAATTGAAGAAATTTATAATTTGAAATTTGAAATTTGAAATTTGAAATTTGAAATTTGAAATTTGAAATTTGAAATTTGAAATTTGAAATTTGAAATTTCAAATTTGAAATAATTTGAAATTTGAAATTTGAAATTTGAAATTTGAAATTTGAAATTTGAAATTTGAAATTTGAAATTTGAAATTTGAAATTTGAAATTTGAAATTTGAAATTTGAAATTTGAAATTTGAAATTTGAAATTTGAAATTTGAAATTTGAAATTTGAAATTTGAAATTTGAAATTTGAAATTTGAAATTTGAAATTTGAAATTTGAAATTTAAAATTTGCCTTGCCTTGCCTTGCTTTGCCTTGCCTTGCCTTCGGCATCAGGAATTTTCTTCCCCGGACACAAAAAAATTCTTAATTTTTAAAAGCTATGAAAAACACCATTTTTAAGAATGAAATTCAACCCCGAATCTCATTCTAGTGTGCATTTTTACATTTGGATGGAAAAACATTTCACCTCCTGGGCACAAAAATCCCTGACTCCGGCATCAGGAATTTTCTTGCCGGGACACCAAAAAATTCTTAATTTTTAAAAGCTATGAAAAACACCATTTTTAAGAATGAAATTCAACCCCGAATCTCATTCTAGTGTGCGTTTTTACATTTGGGTGGAAAAACATTTCACCTCCTGGGCCCAAAAATCCCTGACTCCGGCATCAGGAATTTTCTTCCCAACAAAATCTTGATTTTTAAAAATTATGATAAACACCATTTTTAAGGAAGAAATTCAACCCCGAATCTCATTCTGGTGTCCGTTTTTACATTTGGGTGGAAAAAAAAATTTCACCTCCTGGGCACAAAAATCCCTGACTCCGGCATCAGGAATTTTCTTCCCGGGACACCAAAAAATTCTTGATTTTTAAAAGCTATGAAAAACACCATTTTGAAGGAGGACATTCAACCCCGAATCTCATTCTGGTGCCTATTTATACATTTGGGTGGAAAAAAAATTTCACCTCCAGGGCACAAAAATCGCCGGGACTTAAAAACCTGGTTGTTTGAATTGTCTGGCCTGGACTGAGGGATTTTAAATTAAATTAAATTAAATTGAAGAAATTTATAATTTGAAATTTGAAATTTGAAATTTGAAATTTGAAATTTGAAATTTGAAATTTGAAATTTGAAATTTGAAATTTGAAATTTGAAATTTGAAATTTGAAATTTCAAATTTGAAATAATTTGAAATTTGAAATTTGAAATTTGAAATTTGAAATTTGAAATTTGAAATTTGAAATTTGAAATTTGAAATTTGAAATTTGAAATTTGAAATTTGAAATTTGAAATTTGAAATTTGAAATTTGAAATTTGAAATTTGAAATTTGAAATTTGAAATTTGAAATTTGAAATTTGAAATTTGAAATTTGAAATTTGAAATTTGAAATTTGCCTTGCCTTGCCTTGCTTTGCCTTGCCTTGCCTTCGGCATCAGGAATTTTCTTCCCCGGACACAAAAAAATTCTTAATTTTTAAAAGCTATGAAAAACACCATTTTTAAGAATGAAATTCAACCCCGAATCTCATTCTAGTGTGCATTTTTACATTTGGATGGAAAAACATTTCACCTCCTGGGCCCAAAAATCCCTGACTCCGGCATCAGGAATTTTCTTCCCAACAAAATCTTGATTTTTAAAAATTATGATAAACACCATTTTTAAGGAAGAAATTCAACCCCGAATCTCATTCTGGTGTCCGTTTTTACATTTGGGTGGGAAAAAAATTTCACCTCCTGGGCACAAAAATCCCTGACTCCGGCATCAGGAATTTTCTTCCCCGGACACCAAAAAATTCTTAATTTTTAAAAGCTATGAAAAACACCATTTTTAAGAATGAAATTCAACCCCGAATCTCATTCTAGTGTGCGTTTTTACATTTGGGTGGAAAAACATTTCACCTCCTGGGCCCAAAAATCCCTGACTCCGGCATCAGGAATTTTCTTCCCAACAAAATCTTGATTTTTAAAAATTATGATAAACACCATTTTTAAGGAAGAAATTCAACCCCGAATCTCATTCTGGTGTCCGTTTTTACATTTGGGTGGAAAAAAAAATTTCACCTCCTGGGCACAAAAATCCCTGACTCCGGCATCAGGAATTTTCTTCCCGGGACACCAAAAAATTCTTGATTTTTAAAAACTATGAAAAACACCATTTTGAAGGACGAAATTCAACCCCAAATCTAATTCTGGCATCTGTTTTTACATTTGGGTCAAAAAAAATATTCACCTCCTGGGCACAAAAATCCCTGACCCTGGCATCAGGAATTTTCTTCCCCGGACACCAAAAAAATCTTGATTTTTAAAAGCTATGAAAAACACCATTTTTAAGCATGAAATTCAACCCCGAATCTCATTCCGGCGTCCGTTTATAGATTTGAGTGGAAAAAAAAATTCACCTTCTGGGCACAAAAATCCCTGACCCTGGCATCAGGAATTTTCTTCCGAACAAAATCTTGATTTTTAAAAATTATGATAAACACGATTTTTAAGGAAGAAATTCAACCCCGAATCTCATTCTGGTGTCCGTTTTTCATTTGGGTGGAAAAAAAAATTTCACCTCCTGGGCACAAAAATCCCTGACTCCGGCATCAGGAATTTTCTTCCCGGGACACCAAAAAATTCTTAATTTTTAAAAGCTATGAAAAACACCACTTTTAAGAATGAAATTCAACCCCGAATCTCATTCTAGTGTGCGTTTTTACATTTGGGTGGAAAAACATTTCACCTCCTGGGCCCAAAAATCCCTGACTCCGGCATCAGGAATTTTCTTCCCAACAAAATCTTGATTTTTAAAAATTATGATAAACACCATTTTTAAGGAAGAAATTCAACCCCGAATCTCATTCTGGTGTCCGTTTTTACATTTGGGTGGAAAAAAAATTTCACCTCCTGGGCACAAAAATCCCTGACTCCGGCATCAGGAATTTTCTTCCCCGGACACCAAAAAATTCTTAATTTTTAAAAGCTATGAAAAACACCATTTTTAAGAATGAAATTCAACCCCGAATCTCATTCTAGTGTGCGTTTTTACATTTGGGTGGAAAAACATTTCACCTCCTGGGCCCAAAAATCCCTGACTCCGGCATCAGGAATTTTCTTCCCAACAAAATCTTGATTTTTAAAAATTATGATAAACACCATTTTTAAGGAAGAAATTCAACCCCGAATCTCATTCTGGTGTCCGTTTTTACATTTGGGTGGAAAAAAAAATTTCACCTCCTGGGCACAAAAATCCCTGACTCCGGCATCAGGAATTTTCTTCCCGGGACACCAAAAAATTCTTGATTTTTAAAAGCTATGAAAAACACCATTTTGAAGGAGGACATTCAACCCCGAATCTCATTCTGGTGCCTATTTATACATTTGGGTGGAAAAAAAATTTCACCTCCAGGGCACAAAAATCGCCGGGACTTAAAAATCTGGTTGTTTGAATTGTCTGGCCTGGACTGAGGGATTTTAAATTAAATTAAATTAAATTGAAGAAATTTATAATTTGAAATTTGAAATTTGAAATTTGAAATTTGAAATTTGAAATTTGAAATTTGAAATTTGAAATTTGAAATTTGAAATTTCAAATTTGAAATAATTTGAAATTTGAAATTTGAAATTTGAAATTTGAAATTTGAAATTTGAAATTTGAAATTTGAAATTTGAAATTTGAAATTTGAAATTTGAAATTTGAAATTTGAAATTTGAAATTTCAAATTTGAAATTTCAAATTTGAAATAATTTGAAATTTGAAATTTGAAATTTGAAATTTGAAATTTGAAATTTGAAATTTGAAATTTGAAATTTGAAATTTGAAATTTGAAATTTGAAATTTGAAATTTGAAATTTCAAATTTCAAATTTCAAATTTCAAATTTGAAATTTGAAATTTGCCTTGCCTTGCCTTGCTTTGCCTTGCCTTGCCTTCGGCATCAGGAATTTTCTTCCCCGGACACAAAAAAATTCTTAATTTTTAAAAGCTATGAAAAACACCATTTTTAAGAATGAAATTCAACCCCGAATCTCATTCTAGTGTGCGTTTTTACATTTGGGTGGAAAAACATTTCACCTCCTGGGCCCAAAAATCCCTGACTCCGGCATCAGGAATTTTCTTCCCAACAAAATCTTGATTTTTAAAAATTATGATAAACACCATTTTTAAGGAAGAAATTCAACCCCGAATCTCATTCTGGTGTCCGTTTTTACATTTGGGTGGAAAAAAAATTTCACCTCCTGGGCACAAAAATCCCTGACTCCGGCATCAGGAATTTTCTTCCCCGGACACCAAAAAATTCTTAATTTTTAAAAGCTATGAAAAACACCATTTTTAAGAATGAAATTCAACCCCGAATCTCATTCTAGTGTGCGTTTTTACATTTGGGTGGAAAAACATTTCACCTCCTGGGCCCAAAAATCCCTGACTCCGGCATCAGGAATTTTCTTCCCAACAAAATCTTGATTTTTAAAAATTATGATAAACACCATTTTTAAGGAAGAAATTCAACCCCGAATCTCATTCTGGTGTCCGTTTTTACATTTGGGTGGAAAAAAAAATTTCACCTCCTGGGCACAAAAATCCCTGACTCCGGCATCAGGAATTTTCTTCCCGGGACACCAAAAAATTCTTGATTTTTAAAAGCTATGAAAAACACCATTTTGTAGGAGGACATTCAACCCCGAATCTCATTCTGGTGCCTATTTATACATTTGGGTGGAAAAAAAATTTCACCTCCAGGGCACAAAAATCGCCGGGACTTAAAAACCTGGTTGTTTGAATTGTCTGGCCTGGACTGAGGGATTTTAAATTAAATTAAATTAAATTGAAGAAATTTGAAATTTGAAATTTGAAATTTGAAATTTGAAATTTGAAATTTGAAATTTGAAATTTGAAATTTGAAATTTGAAATTTGAAATTTGAAATTTGAAATTTGAAATTTGAAATTTGAAATTTGAAATTTGAAATTTGAAATTTGAAATTTGAAATTTGAAATTTGAAATTTCAAATTTGAAATTTGAAATTTGAAATTTGAAATTTCAAATTTGAAATTTGAAATTTGAAATTTGAAATTTGAAATTTGAAATTTGAAATTTGAAATTTGAAATTTGAAATTTGCCTTTCCTTGCCTTGCTTTGCCTTGCCTTGCCTTCGGCATCAGGAATTTTCTTCCCCGGACACCAAAAAATTCTTAATTTTTAAAAGCTATGAAAAACACCATTTTTAAGAATGAAATTCAACCCCGAATCTCATTCTAGTGTGCGTTTTTACATTTGGGTGGAAAAAAAATTCACCTCCTGGGCCCAAAAATCCCTGACTCCGGCATCAGGAATTTTCTTCCCAACAAAATCTTGATTTTTAAATATTATGATAAACACCATTTTTAAGGAAGAAATTCAACCCCGAATCTCATTCTGGTGTCCGTTTTTACATTTGGGTGGAAAAAAAAATTCACCTCCTGGACACAAAAATCCCTGACTCCGGCATCAGGAATTTTCTTCCCCGGACACCAAAAAATTCTTGATTTTTAAAAGCTATGAAAAACATCATTTTTAAGAATGAAATTCAACCCCGAATTTCATTCTGGTGTGCGTTTTTACATTTCGGTGGAAAATAATTTCACCTCCTGGGCACAAAAGTCCCTGACTCCAGCATCAGGCATTTTCTTCCCAACAAAATCTTGATTTTTAAAAATGATGAAAAACACCATTTTTAAGGACAAAATTCAACCCTGAATCTATTCGGGTGTCTGTTTTTACATTTGAGTAAAAAAAAAAATTTCACCTCCTGGGCCCAAAAATCCCTGACTCCGGCATCAGGAATTATCTTCCCCGGACACCAAAAAAATCTTGATTTTTAAAAACTATGAAAAACACCATTTTGAAGGACGAAATTCAACCCCAAATCTAATTCTGGCATCTGTTTTTACATTTGGGTCAAAAAAAATATTCACCTCCTGGGCACAAAAATCCCTGACCCTGGCATCAGGAATTTTCTTCCCCGGACACCAAAAAAATCTTGATTTTTAAAAGCTATGAAAAACACCATTTTTAAGCATGAAATTCAACCCCGAATCTCATTCCGGCGTCCGTTTATAGATTTGAGTGGAAAAAAAAATTCACCTTCTGGGCACAAAAATCCCTGACCCTGGCATCAGGAATTTTCTTCCCAACAAAATCTTGATTTTTAAAAATTATGATAAACACCATTTTTAAGGAAGAAATTCAACCCCGAATCTCATTCTGGTGTCCGTTTTTACATTTGGGTGGAAAAAAAATTTCACCTCCTGGGCACAAAAATCCCTGACTCCGGCATCAGGAATTTTCTTCCCCGGACACCAAAAAATTCTTAATTTTTAAAAGCTATGAAAAACACCATTTTTAAGAATGAAATTCAACCCCGAATCTCATTCTAGTGTGCGTTTTTACATTTGGGTGGAAAAAAATTTCACCTCCTGGGCCCAAAAATCCCTGACTCCGGCATCAGGAATTTTCTTCCCGGGACACCAAAAAATTCTTGATTTTTAAAAGCTATGATAAACACCATTTTTAAGGAAGAAATTCAACCCCGAATCTCATTCTGGTGTCTATTTATACATTTGGGTGGAAAAAAAATTTCACCTCCAGGGCACAAAAATCGCCGGGACTTAAAAACCTGGTTGTTTGAATTGTCTGGCCTGGACTGAGGGATTTTAAATTAAATTAAATAAAATTGAAGAAATTTGAAATTTGAAATTTGAAATTTGAAATTTGAAATTTGAAATTTGAAATTTGAAATTTGAAATTTGAAATTTGAAATTTGAAATTTGAAATTTGAAATTTGAAATTTGAAATTTGAAATTTGAAATTTGAAATTTGAAATTTGAAATTTGAAATTTGAAATTTGAAATTTGAAATTTGAAATTTGAAATTTGAAATTTGAAATTTGAAATTTGAAATTTGAAATTTGAAATTTGAAATTTGAAATTTGAAATTTGAAATTTGAAATTTGAAATTTGAAATTTGAAATTTGAAAGTTGCCTTTCCTTGCCTTGCTTTGCCTTGCCTTGCCTTCGGCATCAGGAATTTTCTTCCCCGGACACCAAAAAATTCTTAATTTTTAAAAGCTATGAAAAACACCATTTTTAAGAATGAAATTCAACCCCGAATCTCATTCTAGTGTGCGTTTTTACATTTGGGTGGAAAAGAATTTCACCTCCTGGGCCCAAAAATCCCTGACTCCGGCATCAGGAATTTTCTTCCCAACAAAATCTTGATTTTTAAAAATTATGATAAACACCATTTTTAAGGAAGAAATTCAACCCCGAATCTCATTCTGGTGTCCGTTTTTACATTTGGGTGGAAAAAAAAATTTCACCTCCTGGGCATAAAAATCCCTGACTCCGGCATCAGGAATTTTCTTCCCCGGACACGAAATAAATCTTGATTTTTAAAAGCAATGAAAAACATCATTTTTAAGAATGAAATTCAACCCCGAATCTCATTCTGGTGTGCGTTTTTACATTTGGGTGGAAAATAATTTCACCTCCTGGGCACAAAAGTCCCTGACCCCGGCATCAGGAATTTTCTTCCCCGGACACCAAAAAAATCTTGATTTTTAAAAGCTATGAAAAACACCATTTTTAAGCATGAAATTCAACCCCGAATCTCATTCCGGCCTCCGTTTATAGATTTGAGTGGAAAAAAATTTTTCACCTCCTGGGCACAAAAATCCCTGACTCCGGCATCAGGCATTTTCTTCCCAACAAAATCTTGATTTTTAAAAATGATGAAAAACACCATTTTTAAGGACAAAATTCAACCCTGAATCTATTCAGGTGTCTGTTTTTACATTTGAGTCAAAAAAAAAATTTCACCTCCTGGGCCCAAAAATCCCTGACTCCGGCATCAGGAATTATCTTCCCCGGACACCAAAAAAATCTTGATTTTTAAAAACTATGAAAAACACCATTTTGAAGGACGAAATTCAACCCCAAATCTAATTCTGGCATCTGTTTTTACATTTGGGTCAAAAAAAATATTCACCTCCTGGGCACAAAAATCCCTGACCCTGGCATCAGGAATTTTCTTCCCCGGACACCAAAAATATCTTGATTTTTAAAAGCAATGAAAAACACCATTTTTAAGAATGAAATTCAACCCCGAATCTCATTCTAGTGTGCGTTTTGACATTTGGGTGGAAAAAAATTTCACCTCCTGGGCACAAAAATCCCTGACTCCGGCATCAGGAATTTTCTTCCCCGCACACCAAAAAAATCTTGATTTTTAAATGCTATGAAAAATGACATTTTTAAGGACAAAAAGCAACCCCGAATCTCATTCTGGTGTCCATTTTTAGATTTGAGTCAGAATTTTTTTTTCACCTCCTGGGCACAATAATCGGCATAAGGAATTTTCTTACCCAGACACCAAAAAAATCTTGATTTTTAAAAGCTATGAAAACACCATTTTTAAGGATGAAATTCAACCCCGAATCTCATTCTGGTGTCCGTTTTTAGATTTGAGTAAAAAAAAAATCATTCACCTCCTGGGCACAAAAATCCCTGACTCCGGCATCAGGAATTTTCTTCCCCGCACACCAAAAAAATCTTGAATTTAAAATCTATGAAAAACACCATTTTGAAGGACGAAATTCAACCCCGAATCTCATTCTGGTGTCTATTTATACATTTGGATGGAAAAAAAATTTCACCTCCTGGGCACAAAAATCGCCGGGACCTAAAAACCTGGTTGTTTGAATTGTCTGGCCTGGACTGAGGGATTTTAAATTAAATTAAATAAAATTAAAGAAATTTGAAATTTGAAATTTGAAATTTGAAATTTGAAATTTGAAATTTGAAATTTGAAATTTGAAATTTGAAATTTGAAATTTGAAATTTGAAATTTGAAATTTGAAATTTGAAATTTGAAATTTGAAATTTGCCTTGCCTTGCCTTGCCTTGCTTTGCCTTGCCTTGCCTTGCCTTGCCTTGCCTTGCCTTGCCTTGCCTCCGGCATCAGGAATTTTCTTCCCCGGACACGAAATAAATCTTGATTTTTATAAACTATGAAAAACACCATTTTTAAGGAAGGAATTCAACCCCACATCTCATTCTGGTATCCGTTTTTAGATTTGAGTCAGAAATTATTTTTCAACTCCTGGGCACAAAAATCGGCATCAGGAATTTTCTTCCCCGGACACCAAAAAAATCTTGATTTTTAAAAGCTATGAAAAACATCATTTTTCAGAATGAAATTCAACCCCGAATTTCATTCTGGTGTGCGTTTTTACATTTCGGTGGAAAATAATTTCACCTCCTGGGCACAAAAGTCCCTGACTCCGGCATCAGGAATTTTCTTCCCCGGGCACCAAAAAAATCTTGATTTTTTAAAGCTATGAAAAACACCATTTTTAAGCACGAAATTCAACCCCGAATCTCATTCCGGCGTCCGTTTATAGATTTGGGTGGGAAAAAATATTTCACCTCCTGGGCACAAAAATCCCTGACCCTGGCATCAGGAATTTTCTTCCCCGGACACCAAAAAAATCTTGATTTTTATAAACTATGAAAAACAGCATTTTTAAGGAAGAAATTCAACCCCGAATTTCATTCTGGTGTCAGTTTTTACATTTGAGTCAATAAAAAAATTTCACCTCCTGGGCACAAAAATCCCTGACTCCGGCATCAGGCATTTTCTTCCCAACAAAATCTTGATTTTTAAAAATGATGAAA